>NW_020897694.1:43631982-43815744 GCF_003984885.1 Neopelma chrysocephalum | reverse complement strand
CCTTCCCTTCCCAAACCTTCCCAAACCTTCCCCTCCCAAACCTTCCCTTCCCAAACCTTCCCTTCCCAAACCTTCCCTTCCCAAACCTTCCCTTCCCTTCCCAAACCTTCCCTTCCCAAACCTTCCCAAACCTTCCCTTCTCCTTCCCAACTGTGATGTTCTGTTGTGTTAATAAATGTGGATACAGGTTGAAAATTACAATGCGAACATTTCTTTTTACTGCACACCAAGCAAAAGAAGTCAGCAATCACAGTTCATTAAATATTGATGTAGGTGGTATTTTCAGACCTTGTATGTCACTTTGCTGCTACTGTCAGAATGAAAAAATCTTACTGTAGAAAGAGTTTCCACTATCATAAGTTTTCACCTAAGGCTTTGTTTTTCTGACAATGAAGAAGATTTACAGAAAAACTAGGAGGATTGTAGGTTAGATATACAGCTTTAATTTAGTTACTATATTGACATATACAGATTTTTTTAAAGTGAATTTATATGTGCAAGTAGGCAACTGTTCATACATTTTTTAAATACATTCCTGATTTATTTGGCAAGTTAATGAATGTACTTTATGAAAGTTTTACATTTATGGGCCTATAAAATATGTACTATTTTTATTTTACTAAAGAAACTGAAGCAAATATTATAGCATTAGGAAAATTTAGTGTGCTTTGCACACATCTGGCATTGTATAAGAAGTAGGATTGTGTAAGCTCAGAATAGCTTACCTTTTCCCTTTATTAACACCATTAGATTATTCTCCTTACGACACCAGACTGCAGTCATCCTCCTGTCTGTCCAATTCTATTTCCAAAACATTGACAAGGTACTTTGACAAGCTAAAGGAATTGCCAAAGTATAACAATGAGCATTTGAATTGTAAAAGTCTTCTGCTGTGACTCAGAAATTTAGTATGGAGTTTTAAATACATAGACTTGTCTTGACAAGATAGGAGATTCTTTTCCACTTCATAACCTTCAAATAACAGTGTTCTTGTGAAATGTGGGAATTTCACCTGAAAAGTTATGATGAATGGAGTTAAATCCTCTTGGTGGCTGGTCACAAGTGGTGTCCCTTGGGACTCAGCCAGTCTTGTTAAACATCTTTATCAATGGTTCGGATGAGGGGATAGAAGGCACTCGCAGTCATTTTTCCCAAGACAACAAGTTGGGTGGGAATATTGATCTGCCTGAGGGCAGGAAGGCTCTGCAAAGGGATCTGGACAGCTGGATCAATGGGCTGAGGCCAATAGGATGAAGTTTATTAAGGTCAAGTGCCAGGTCCTGCACTTTCATCACAAAAAGTCCAAGTAGCACTACAGGCTGGAGAGAAGAGTGTCTGGAAAGCCGCTAGGTGGAAAAGGACCTGGGGGTGCTGGTCAATAGTTGGCTAGACATAAGCCAGCAATGCACCCAGGTGGCCCAGAAGGCCAATGGCATCCTGGCTAGTATCAGAAATAGTGTGGCCAGCAGGGCAAAGGCAGTGATTGTCCCCCTGTACTCAGCACTGGTGAGGCTGCACCTCGAGTCTTGTGTTCAGTTTTGGACCCCTCTCTAGAAAAAAGACATTGAGGCTCTGGATTGTGTTGAAAGAAGAGCAATAAAGATTGGGAAAGGTCTGGAGCACACTCCTCTTGTGAGGAGTGGCTGAGAGAGGTGGGGTTGTTTAGCCTGGAGAATAGGAGTCTCAGGGCAGACCTTAAGTGCTCTCTGCAACCACCTGAAATGAGGTTATATTGAGGTGGGGGTCGATCTCTTCTCCCAGATAACAAGTGACAGGACAAGAGGAAATGGTCTTAAATTGTACTGTGGAGGTTCAGGTTATATATTAGGAAAATTTCTTCTCCCCTAAGGTTATCATTCACTAGAAAAGGCTGTTCAGAGAAGTGGTTGAGTCACCAGTCCTGGATGTATTTAACATATGCGTAGCTGTGACACTCAGGGACATGTTTATTGGTGGGTCTGAAAGTGCTGGATTGGTGGTTGGACTTGACAGTCTTAAAGGGCTTTTCTAACCTAAATGATTCGATGATTATAAGTGTGTGCCACTTGCTTCAGTCAAAAGAAATAATTAAATGTGGACAAGAGTTGTAACCAGAATTTTGTTACACAAAGGGAAGAATAACAGGAGGGAGAAGTTATTCTTTGAAGGGAAAGGAGAAGGGAGGGAAGAAGTGAACAAAGGAGGGAGGAAGGAAGGAAGGAAGGAAGGAAGGAAGGAGGGAAAGAGGGAAGGAACGAAGGAAAGGCCTTCTGAATTGCTTTAAAACATAAGATTCCAAATTGTAGTTTTAGGTTGTTTATCCTTGGTAAAAAGTGATAACTTGCAGAGCAAGGTCCTTGGGACTTTTACTAACACTATATTAAAACTTCATCACACGTTTGCAATAGTGCCAAGTCAGTAGAAAGTAAGTTTAGACTAATTCATTTCTCAAATAACTCATAATAAACCAAAAAGCATAATCACATTTAAATACAATTAAGGTTGAGAATTTCTGCATTAATTTCAAAACCTATATTTAGAATCTGAAGTGTGTTCATATTACAAATATAGATACCTAAATTAATAACCTCTGCTGTAATCAGTGAAGAAAGAGATCCATTTTCTGAATTAATCTCTGTTAGAGAGTAAATTAGACTATTGCTATATTGGAGTCTAAACTGCGTATTGAAAACACTCATCTGTTTCTCTGTAAGGTACAAATTTACCAAGAACATAGCTGAACTTCTGTTTGAAACATGCTGGCAAGGAGTACTGCACAAATCATACTAAGAGCTCCTGGGTTTGTAGTACTTCCTGATTCAGGCTCCAGAGTGGAAATGTATCTCCCCAAATTTGAGAAGTCAGCCTTATCTAGTGATATTATTTCGTGGCCAGCTCTAAAGTCACTGAGAATAATGGATGAGTGCTTGGCTATTATAAACTGGTATAATTCTTTTACTTTCATTGGAGGTTGGAGCTGGGCATGTAGCAGCAAGAGGGTAACAAGAACACTGAAATATAACGTTGTAATTCAGTGAGTTTGATATTGTCAAAACAAAATAAGCACCAAATAAGCACTATTCTACAGATAGAGTAGAATGAATATTTTCCTTCATGCCATTTTATCAGAAATATGTTTGTTTGAAATACATTTTTAATCTGCTTTCCTGCATACTACATCCACTAGATTGGGTTGAAGTCTTGGTCTGCTGGAGGGCAGGAAGGCTCTGCAGAGGGATCTGGACAGGCTGGATCAATGAGCCAAGACCAATGGTATGAGTTTCAACAAGGCCAAGTGCTGGGTCCTGCCCTTGCATCACAAAAATCCCATGCAGCACTACAGGCTGGAGGAGGAGTGTCTGGAAATCTGCCCAGTGGAAAAGGACCTGGAGCTGGACATGAACCAACAGTGTGTCTAGACGGCCGAGAAGGTCAATGGCATCCTGGCTTGTATCAGAAATATTGTGGCCAGCAGGACAGGTTGGTGACTGTCTCCCCATACTCAGTACCAGTGAGGCAATACCTCGAGTCCTGTGCTGTTTTGGGCCCCTCATTGCAAGAAAGACATTGAGAGTCTGTAACATGTCTAAAGAAGAGCAACAAAGCTAGTGAAAGGTCTAGAGGAACGGTTGAGGGAGCTGGAGTTATTTAACCTGGAGGAAAGGAGGCTCAGGGGAGACCTTATTGCTCTCTGCAACTACCCAAAAGGAGGCTGTACTGAGCTGGATGCCGGTGTCTTCTCCCAGGTAACAAGTGACAGAATAAAAGGAAATGTCCTCAAGTTGTACCAGGGCAGGTTTAGACGAGATATTAGGAAGAATTTTTTCACTGAAAGGGTGGTTAAGCAATGTAATGGGCCACCAAGGGAGGTGGTGGAGTCACTGTTTCTGGAAAGTGTTCAAGATACAACCAGACGTGGCACTTCATTCTATGGTTTAGTAGACAAAGTGGTGTTCAGTGAAAGGTTGGACTTGGTGATCTTTTTTTCCAATCTTAATGATTCTATAATACTGTGATGCTATAGCTGCATGAAATATAACTGACTTGTTTTTGAAAAGTATGTCATTAAATCCCTGGAATCTAAAAGGTTGTATGACAACAATAGGAGACTGTTTATTCAAAGCAAACTAAAATCACATATTGTCACAAATAACACTAAATTTTGAAAAAACAATGATCGGATTATTCTCAAATTCACTTCCAGTTGAGAGATCCCTTAATTTATTTTATTAAAAACACCCTCTTGAAAAACAAAACCAAAAAACAAAAACAAACCCCAACCTATTTTGTTGCAATAAAAAAAATCCTGGCAAAAGTCTCCTTTGACACTGACAAAGACTGTGCTGCAGAATACAATATTTTGATAGAGATATTCATTCTCATTGGTGCAAACAATCATTTCTGCATGGTGCAGCATAACACCCAGCATGTTTTTATGATTCAGTCCCAGTAACACTATATGCCTGTTAGTATGATTAATCAGCCCAAACAGAATACAGCTTGGGTTTAACTCTCCTGCTGCTTGCTGCAAAGCTGAATCAGTCAGGGCCAGTTAAGGAAGTGCACTTCCCTCTATTGCACAGTATGGGCATGACCTGTGACTCTCTGCTATGATGATATAATATTATTTCCAATCCACTCTCTAATTACCTTTCACACATACTATTTATTTGTTCACAGTGGAGGCATTGCACTGTAAGAATTGATCATGAACTTCACAGTGTCGCAGTTTTTCAGTAAGAAATGCCTGTTTGTTAAGGAATAAAACCCCCCACATATTATCTCAAGGACTTATCCCTTAATATTTTGTCTTCAATTAAACCACTGAAAAAGAAAGTTCAAAATTCTTGACATATAATTTCAGAAACTATTGAACAAAAGACTGTTATTTCCTGCTTAAGTATAATGCATTTGTTATTGCTCCAGATCACCAAATGAGATCTTGAAGCTTTTAATGATAATAATTTTCTCTCTTTCTCCCTTTCCAGACAAGCAACAGAAGTAGACAGACAGAGTTTTGGGGTCTTTTGACATTGCAAAACATCTGAGAGTAATGGTTTTTAAATGCAATATTTAAGTATATTACTGTAGGTCTAACACAATAAAAGGCTGTTGGTTTTGTCTTTTCCTGTTTTGGTTTGTTTGGGTTTGGTTGTGGTTTTTATTTTTGTTTGCTTGTTTGTTTTGGGTTTGGGGTTTTTTTGTTAGGGTAAATCAAAAAGAAACAAACATGGGAACAATTCAGGAAAATTAAACTTGAGATTTGCACTTTCTCCAATGCAAACATGGAGAATTTAGGTGATCAAGACTGATGTCCCTGTTTTAATCAACAGAAACAATTAAATACCTCTGGATGATTATCCATTTCATCCCAAAATAGGCACACAAGATAAGGCACATGCATCAGACACTGCAGGTGTTGAGGCTGATTATGACAGTTACACATCAGCTGGCTAAACAGAAGGGCTTTATTAACCTGGATAAATGGGAGGAATGTGAGATGCCCTAGTACATAGAATCTTAGAATCTTAGAATCATAAAATTATTTGGGGCGATTTCAAACTTCCTAACACAAGCAGGGACACCTTCCACTAGACCAGGTTGTTCAAACTCCCATCCAACCTGCCCTCAAATACTTCCAGGGATGAGGCATGCACAACTTCTCTGGGCAACATGTTCCAGTGCCTCACGACCCTCACAATAAAAATTTTCTTCCTAATATCTAATCTAAACCTGCTCTTGTTCCATTTAAAGCCATTAACCCTTACAAAGCCTTGTAAAAAGTCCATCTCTCTTTGTAGCCCCCTTTAGGTACTGGAAGATGCTACAAGCTCTCCCAAGAGTCTTCTCTTCTCCAGGCTGAACAACTCCAACTCTCTCAACCTGTCTTCATAAGAGAGGTCCTCCAGCCCTCCAGTCATCTTTGTGGCCCTCTTTTGAATTTGCTCCAATAGGTTCGCATCTTTCTTGTCTTGAGGACCCGAGAGCTGGATGCAGCCCCATCCCCCCAGGTGGGGCAACACAAGGGCAGAGTAGAGGGACAGAAGCACCACCCTCAACCTGCTGGCCAGAATTCTTTTGAGGCAGGTCAGGATATGGTTGGCATTCTGGGCTGCAAGCACACATTGCCAGGTCATGTTGAGTTTCTTCTCAACGAACACACCCAAATCTTTCTCCTCAAGGCTGCTTTGAATCCATTTTCTGTCCAACCTGTGTTTGTGCTTGGATCACCCAGACCTATGTGCAGGACCTTCCACTTGGCCTTTTTGAACTTCGTGAGGTTTGCACAAACTCACCTCTCAAGCCAGTGCAGACCCCTCCAGATGCCATCCCTTCCCTCCCTGACACCCATTGTAGTGTCAATCACACCACACAGCTGGATGTTGCTGACAAACTTGTCAATCCCACTGTCCATGAGCTGACAAAGATGTTTAACAGTGTTGATACCAACATCAGACCCAGAGGAACACCACTCAGCATTAGTCTCCACTCAGCTTTTTCTCAAGCTGTGTCTGGTTTACCCACGACTATAATTCTCTGCTTTTGTCTTGACCCAAGAGCTTTTTCAACTTATTCTGTCCCTCTGTCTTTTGGGGAGTGGGAGTGAGAGAGCAACTGGGTGGAGCTTGGCACTTAGGCAATGTCATCACATTTATACATGATGACAAATGTCAGCATTATAAACTATATGAGTTTCAGCATGTCTCATTGGACATAGAAAGTTTTATATACATTTTGTGCTAATAACCATTTACAGAGAGAATACAATACCTGTGAAAGTATTATGACATCCAATGTGGTCTACGAATCATTGCTAATGAACCTCACAGGAAAACACCAGGAGTATTATTTATTTAATTATTTGAGAATTTCATCTTTATTTGTTTCCTGAATTCATTTTCCACAAGCATAGACCAAATGAGAGAAAATTGTGAAATTAGAAAAAAATAAAAGGTAAATAAATAGTCATGCAAATAACATTCTTACAATTTCTAAGCTTCAGGCAGATTCTTTAGTGCAGTTTTGTAAAACTGAGCTTTCAGAAGTAAAGGCTTGGGGAATCCTCCTTTGACTGACAGAGCAAGTCAGTCAGGAAGACCCACAAGATTAGAAACAGTGTCTGAGGTTTTAGTAGCACAACACTCATAAAATTGTAATCATACTCTGGAGGCAAGGAACAAAGTCTGACTCTGTTTCTCTTACTAAAGGATACTATGGATGTTTTGTTGAGGTCTGGAGGTCTCATTAAAAACAGGAAGCATATCACCAAATACTTTGGGCGTTGTTGGGACACCCCCAGACAGTTAATTTGATCCTGAAGAATTTAAAAATACAAGAAGTTAAAAAGTTCTAAAAACCACCAGATTTTCTTTTTTTTTTTTGAGCAGGCTTTAAACATAAAAATACATTTTTTACTAAATATTTGGACCGCCTGTGCTACAGAAACTTTTGGTTTGATCTCCAAAATTCAAGCAAATGAAACTTTCTCATGAGCTGAAACAGTTATTTTCAGTGCCAAACAGATATGTGACTGACATAACATTTCCTTCATCACAAAAGCATGCCAAAATCTGGAGTTGTAACATGTGACTGTCCTCAGTGTGACACATTGTGAAACATATCCATGTTGAGCACAATATGCTAAAAATGTGATTTCTTTGTAGCTACAATTCACCATAGAATTTCCTTAAATATTAGTCCTCTAATACTGCACGAAATCCGTGATCAGCTCAGCTGTAGGTTGGTTCTGATTACGCAGCACCAAGCAGTTATCACCTCTCTTTTCTCAGTCATTTTCCAGTGAACAAGAAAGAAGTGGAACATCATTTTGTGATGAGTTAGGAGACTGCTGAAATCTAGGGAAGTAAATTTTCATTTTAAAAGGCAGAAAAGAACAAGAATACACATGAAGCAGCTTTCAATCTGTTCTCAGTTGGAACTGTATTATAAACTAAAGCAAAGTAAAGAGCAAAAAAGAGAAGAAACCATTAATATTTAGAGCTGACATTTTCAACTTTCTTGGCAGCAAATAGGAGTCCTGCTTCATTAAAGACTCAAGTACTTTTAACAGGTCTTATGTTATCACAGCTACACTCAGAGGTAAATAGACTGTTACATAAAATCTCAAAATCTTAGTTGAATTGTGTTATTTTTCTCTTCTGGAACTCCTACCCTTTACCAGGTTTAAGGAGCCTAAGTACTAGGTCACTACATAATATCATGCTTATTCTCCGGTTAGGAGGTGGCTCTACCTGACCATATGCAGAAGAGATTCTGTGTAGTAAAACTCAATACGTCCTTAGGAGAAGTGTCAAAAACGGATAGCTTTGTTAAGCATCAGATATATGAATAGCATAAATCATTTGGGGAAAAATTTCATCTTGTGTGGTTGTCAGAGACTGAAACGGTTAATGATTTACATATTCTAGGATCACCAGGGGACTTTTGCAGGCCAGGAAGAGTCGACTGCTCACCCAGCAGGGCCCATCCCCCTGCCAGTGCTGCTGAGGGGTCAAGTCCAGAAAAGGCAGGAAAAACTGTTTTTGCCATGCCCTTCACATGAACTCTGCATGTGTGGCCTGGGCTGTCGGAGACATTGGAGGCTAGTGCCATGGCTTGTCAAAGCCCAACCCCCATCAATACTGAAAGGCGGGAAAAACCTTTTACCGTGCGCTTCACAGGAACTGTGCTTATGCCCAGGAGGCTTTGGAGGCTCGTGACACTATCCATGGAAAAACTCCCTGCCCCAAGAAGATACAAGGAGTTCTGGAAGTATATAATAAATCATAATTTCTTTGAGTGTGTGGGCTTCCCTCCCCCACCCCCAATGGATCAAGACCACCACTTCAACTAATAGACAAGGAGACTGCAACTACCAAGTTTCATCACTGGACCCTGTGGGTTGTGACTATATATATCTTTCCACCTTTATCCTTTCTTTCCCTTTCTCTCCCTTATGTATTTTCTTAAGTGTTATCCTAATGATTGCTATATTTTTATAGATGATAGATATAGATGATAACACCCAAAATGAGAACATACTTGTTTACCTTTGAAACAAAATTGTTCTAAAATAAAGTCTACATATATATATTTTCAAACACCAATTATTCAGTGTCATTTCACTCTAATCCACCCCAAGGGATTTATTAATAAGAACCTGGGTTACCTTCTCCTTTGTGGGGCGGGTCGCAACAGTGGTGGTCTCACAAGCCTCAAGAAAAATCTCATCCCCTGTGCAGAAATGTATTTAAAGAAAGAATATTTTGCAGTAACTGAGACTATGCAAGCCATGAAACAGCTTCTTAGCTTGTTGAATCAGGTGGATCAGAAACAAAGTGTGTGTACTTTTGAGAACTGTCTTCTTTTGGTTTTGGATAACTGTCTCGTCAAAGTCCTCTATACATTATCTTCATATTATAAATTTGAAATTGATGTTTATTCAACATATGATCTCAGGATATCTGGGGTCGTGTTCCATGGGAACCAGGAGACCTGGTTCCTCCTCAAAGGGCCTAGAGTTCCAACAAAAAATTGTAGAGGCAGTGGGATGTTCCTAGCTGTACAGCATAGGCTAATCTTAGGAGGAAATATGTGATGCTGTTTAAACAGTTGTTTCCTTACAATAAATATTATGACAATATTTTTGATATGTAGAACAAAGAGGAAAGGAATGCCTGAAATTAAATTCTTCTAAATTTTATAGCCATATGCTTTCCTAATTCAGTTGCTTAGACAAGATATCTTTTGTGTGTGTGTGCTGTTTAATGGCTCATAATTCTTTAACTTTGTCCCCAAATGGTAAAGTAGTGCCTCTTTGTAAAATGTGAATTCCCTGAGTGCAGCTTCAGTGGATATGTATTCTTCTTCCTAAGGGAAGGAATTTCTGATAATGAATCCTACAATTTACTGTATTGTGTCGGTGGGCTGGTCTAGCCTTTTCCTATTACAATTTCTACTATTGAAGGTCAGATTTTATTTTGGAAGACATATAAAATTTTACTATAATTTTACACTGATTAAAGACTATAGTACAGGCCATTCTACTGCACAGTCTCTCCAAACATAACATGCCTGTGAGATGGGGAAACAGACTTTCTCATTTACAATATGCTGGGTCTTCTGATGATTTTGTATAAATTCCCTGTAGTTCATACAGCAGTTTAAAGGAATGACAGGAGTATGTGACACATAATACTTGATTTTTTGATATTTTTTCCAGAAAGCATCTGTAAGTACTCTGTAAATCACATTGAATTTCACAGGTATCACAGAAGCAAAAATATTTTGATTAGAATATATCAGGAGATGTGGTTTCACAAACATATGAGTAGAGACATTACACTGATTACAAGTTGTAAGGCTACACTTGCATAGTAAGGATATCACGAGTTGTGATTAAAAATGTCAGCCAGTAGTCTATTACTGAAAACAATTTTATTTAAAATACAACAATAATTTAGGCAAAATATACTTCTGCCCCCATTTTAAGCCCCTCTGTGTCACACCCCCATGTCTTCATCTATCCTATAAATGATGTGCTCTCTTAACAGGGATACCCAGACTTACCAAAAGCCCGCTGATAATTTTTTGCCCCTTTACTTCTAATATGATATACTCTCAACTATTTTCTATTTGTCAGCTGTGCTGGTTTTGGCTCGGTTTGAGTGAATTTTCTTCACAGTAGATAGTATGGGGCTGTGTTTTGGATTTGTGCTGAACACAGGGTTGATAATATAGAGATGTTTTAGTTATTGCTGAGCAGGGCTAACACAGAACCAAGGCCTTTTCTGCTTTTCATACTGCCACACGGGCAAGGATGGGGGGGTGTATGGGAGGCTGGGAGGAGACACAGCTGGGACAGGTGACCCATACTGGCCAAAGGGTTATTCCAGACCATATGACATCATGCTCAGTATATAAAGTGGATGATATTTGGAGCGATGGTGTTTGTTGTCCCAAGTAATTGTTGTCTGTGATGGGGCCTGCTCTCCTGGAGATGGTTAAATTCCTGCCTGCCCATGGAAAGCAGTGAATTAGTTATTTATTTTATTTTGATAGTGTGCACAGCTTTTGCTTTCCCTATTAAACTGTCTTTATCTCAACGCATGAGTTTTCTAGCTTTTATTCTTCTGATTTTTTCCCCAATCCTGCTGGTGGGGGAGTGAGCTGTGTGGTGCTTGGTGGCTTGATTGTTGCTTGCTTGCTTGTCATGACATCAGTCTATTCATAACAAGTAAAATTTCCAAGGCTATTCACTTCAGGAACTTTCTGTCCCCAGAGAGGTCCATGAGGTTTCATACTACACCATTTACAAATTATACCATTACACTGGTATTTATATTCACTGAGGATAATGCTTTCAAAACCTTTCTGGAGTGCCCATGATAGGCATAATGCACATCCAAGCACTTATGTACCATTAGTATTCTCTGAAAAATAATGCTGTTCATGGAATAGGAAATAAGAGGGAAGGATTCACTTTAGTTGACAAATTCCCAGAACCAGCAGTCTGAAACAGTAGGAAAACTGAAAGTCAGCAAAACTGATGTGGATTGACTTGTTTCATGGCCAAAGGAGTGCTGATTCTCAACAGAACTGTGTAGCCACCTCATGAATTGTACACCCTTTTATGCATGAATATCACTCAGTCAAGGGTGGATAACAAATTATTTGTTCTGTCCTTAAGAAACAGTGAGATATTATGTTTGGGACCTGAATATATGAGTCAATCACTATTCCCATGCCAAATTTCTTGCAGATACAAAAGCAACACTATTGTGTTAATTCAACCCCCGGTGACCTCTCACACATAAAATCAAAATGATGGTAAGCAAAAGAGGAGGGAAGAGAAGACAAATTTGATCTCATAATGGTGACATTGCAGCTGCCATCACTTCTAACATTTTTAAATTTTTCCTTTCCAAGGAACAGAAAATAATAATATGAGAATTACAGAAACTGGGAATTTGAACAAAATATTGTAATCAATGAATATACAATATGACATAATTTTCTTATGTCCTAAGGAAATTTTTCAAAGAGTAAACTTTGTACCAACTTAAAATAAGATCTAAATGATCTGATTGAGAATGCCAGATCTAATGACAGATGTAGGGCTCAAGCAGAAAAAACTTTTAGTTTGTTAAATTTACAATACTAGAAGAAAAGTAATTTAGTTCCTTTTATACCAGGACAGTTGTTTTCAGGGAACTAATATTTGCAATTTGCCTTTAAAATAAAAATGCCCCCCACAGTGTCAGACATTAACTACTACTATTACTATTAGTACTAGCAGGACTAATTAATCTATGTAAGTATATTTATCTATTTGTTGTTTAGCCCATTTATGGAAGCTAGATACTCTTTTATTTGTTCTTGAAATTTTAAAGTCAACATTATGAATTGCAACAAAACATGTTCAAAAACCACATTGCCTGAAAGTCACTGAAACACTTTCTTAATACAAAACTGAGTACAAACTACATTTCATTTTCAAGAATGACTCCATTTTATTGCATTACTTTTTCTATATAATTAATGAATAATCCTATTTTACAAAGCCAACTCCTCAAACACAAGGAAATACATCAAAATGCATTCATTCTGAAAGTGAAATTTTGAAATAATGAGTGAAATAATAACCATTGAAAAACAGCTATAATTTTTAAAAAAAAGTTTTTCAATATTTATGACTTCACTGTATGAGGTCTAATGAACAGAGAAGATAGTATAGTATTTAAAATCTACACAGAATAAAGTTGTTCATAAGGAGTCCATATAAATAACCTATCAGTATCTTACAAATGCTAAAAAAAATATTACCATTCATCTAAGGAAGTAAGACTGATTGAATGGTTTCTGGTGCAACATGTGATAAGTTCCTTTATCTGAGTTACAACAGGGCCAATTCTAAGAATGTTCATATCAGCATATTTTTTGGCCTGTTCAGAGATTATTTTTGTCGTGGGGACAAAAAAAGATATGTATTCATGTAGTAATTTTATAGATTCTTTGGAGAACAAAGAAAAATAATTTACCTGCCCTGGGAATTATTTCTAATCAATTTTCAAGAACCTGTGATCAGCAATAATATTGTAATACTTCTTTGAAAAAAAAAGGAATTTTTTTTATGTATTAAGGAAATAAATATCAAGAACATTACCAACTTTTCTACACTGTTAGGCAACTGTTCTATATATTTATTGAATATATAGGAAGTGTATATTGGTGTGAGAGACAGAGAACCGTCTATTTGTTCTGGCAGGTTAATGGGAATATGCGAGCAAAGGTAGAACACAATTTGTATTGCTCAGTCATGTTTGAATAATGTAGGTGGTCAACAACTTGCATCTCACACCTTCTACTAAAGCAGAAATGTAAAAAGTCTGGAGAAGGGTGATAAGATTGGTCAAAAAAAAGATTTAATGAAGGGAACAACTGAAATAATTTTCTCCAAAGAAGAAAACAGTTGAGTGGTGGAAATCTTAGATATCCATGGAGGTGGCAGGTATCTTAGGTGTCCATGGACTTGAGTATCCCAAAAAACTGATAGGGAACAATTATTGAACACTTATTCCTACACTGGAAGTGTGAACGTCTCAAGAAACTAACAGAATGTAATTTCAAAACTTGTGAATGAAAATTACCTTTCAGCTGATCTGTGGGTTCCTAGTTATGGGAAGCTGTGAACACTAAACACTAGCATAAATTCAGAGGAGGACAGAAAAAAAATCTTTCATTCATTCATTCATTCATTCATTCATTCATTCATTCAACTAGGTCAGGAAATTCTTGAGGTGTAAATTGCCAAAGGGTAAGAGAATACAGTGGGGGAGCTAGTTTACTTACAAATAATATTGAATTCATTCTGGGTAATATGACCCTATTGGTAAATGTAAATTACCTTCAACTATCTTCCTAACTTAGTGTTATAAAGGATGTAACTGTCAGAAAAAGGTACAGGTGCTATATTTTGTACGATAAATATTTTCTAATAATAGCATTTGAAAACTCGCCATTTTGTACCAATATACTGCAGTAAGCCCCAAATCTTCGTTTCCCAAATCTTCGTTCACAAAGCCCAGCCATGTAAGCAGTTCTGACAGATATGATGACTGCTTTCATGCTGTTGATGCCCTGCTGAGGTATGCCAGACATCTGGTGTCAGACCTTTGACCAGGTTCTTATGGTACAAGATTTTGTTCCTATTAAATTTGTTAATTAATGTCATTAACATTTCAGAGAATCACAGAATATGCTGAATTGGAAGGGACCCATAAAGGTTGTCGAATCCAACCCTTAGCCCTGCACAGGACCATACCCAAGAGTCACACCATGTGCCTGAGAGTATTGTCAAAATACTTCTTGAACTCTGTCAGGCTTGGTGCTGTGAACTCTTCCCTGGGGAGCCTGTTCAGTGCCCAGCTACCCTCTGGGTGAAGAACCTTTTTCTAATGTCCAACCTAAACTTCCCCTGACACAATTTCAGGACATTCCCTTGGGTTCTGTCACAGGTCACCACAGAGAAGAAATCAGTGCCTGCTCCTCCTCTTCCTCTCATGAAGAAGTTGTAGACTGCGGTGAGGTCTCCTCTCAGTCTCCTCCAGGCTGAAGAGACCAAGTAACCTCAGGTGCTCTTCATACAGCTTTCCCTCAAGGCCCTTCACCATCTTTGTTGCCCTCTTTTGGACACTCTCTAATAGCTTAATATCTTTCTTTTATTGTGGTGCTCAAAACTGCACACAATGTTCAAGGTGAGGCTGCACCAGTGCAGAGTAGAGCAGGACAATCACTTCCCTTGATTTGCTTTTATGTATGCATGTTCTAAAAGACGCTATACTTAAATTCCAGGTACGCTGACAAATATTTTTTAAATGTGTCTTGCTAGAGATGGACTAAGAATTAAGACTGTGTAAGAAGAGAAGGAAAGAACAACTCATGAAAATACAAAACTGACCACTTGATCTCAAATAAGAAACAACAAATATTTGGAGATAAAAAGAAAAAATAAATAAAATGCAATATATCAAAGTAGATCAGGACAATACAACTCAGATAATGTTATTAGATAACTACTTTCCTACAAAGAAGAAATATCAAAAATTTTAGAACTTCTATGAATTATTGTGGGTTGATTTCATCCAGCAAATAAGCACCCCACACAGTCAGTCAGTCAGTCAGTCACTCTCCTTGCTCCCTCAATGGGAAGGGGGAGAGAATAGAAAGAACAAAAGTGAAAGAAAAAGCCTACTCCTCATTTGAGATAATTTAATAAGTGAAGGAATGGGAGGTGGTGGGAAGAGCTGAAAAGGCAATAGTCAACACCTTCCACAAGAAAATCAATGCCTAGCCAGCCTGGGAAATGACTTACTTGGAAGACCAGCCCAATCAGTAGTTGTTGCTGAGCAAGTTCAGGTCAGCTTTCTTGGATCAGCTGCTTTGTCCGTGTTGCCTCCGAGCTTCTCTCCTACTCACTCTGGGAGACTGGCAGAGACAGAACAGAGAAAGCCATGAGCCAGTGCACGCACTGCTCAGCATTAGACAAAACAGGGTGTATTAGCCACGCTCAGTCACAAATCCAAATCACAGCATTCTAGGGGTTTCTATGAAAAAAGGTTAACTCCATACCTCCAAACCCCAGCCAGACACAGTACAACTATGGTTCATAGGAAAATATTATTTAAATTAGAAACGCATAGGAACTAAAACTGAGGAAATATTTTTCTTGAGGAGAGGAAAATGAACGAAATGGAAGGTCAGTGTCATATTGAAAGGAGATGTGATAAGTGATAAGCAGGCTTTCAGGTGTAAGTATGGTGGCTAACATTGCTGAGTAAACTAGTAATGGTCTCGAAAAACTAATGGAGATGTGGGAAACACCTTTGAAACAGAGAATATTCCCACAGAGAAGAGAAGAGAAAGCAAAGCTAAGCAAGGCAAAGCAGAACAAGGCTAAGTGATCCAAATTACATTGCTGATTCAGGGTAATAAAAATAGATATAATGTGGACTCTGTCACATTAAGAGACTAAAATACCTAAGTCAATTTAATCTAGCAACATGGATTTCTGTCTGTAAATGTAACAGCAAGGTAAATAAAAGGGAAGATAAAATCCCTTTTTCTGATTTCCTATCCCTTGGTTATCTATGTTAAAAAATTGTCACTGGAATATGTTTAATAATATTTGTAATGGTCTATCCATAACCTATATATCTATTAAACTTTGGGGCACTCTTTCAGAATGATGATTATGAGACACACACACAAAAATATAACTACTTTTAGGAAGGATTCTATGAATTACAACAAAGGCTACATAACTAACTACAAACAATAATTTCAACAACTGGGGAATTAGAAGGTTTCTTCCAAAGCCCTGCAATTGAAATAAATCTTCTATTTGCTCTAGAGAACAGTAACAGCATCATGGAGATTTTGTTTGATAAATGAAAAGGTATTTTCTCTGACTTAAATCTATTCCAATATATTTGTTTATTAAGTTATGACATATAAACCTTGCAATCTTACATGCATTTCAAAATTTTTCATTTTTCCTAAGGATAAAAAAAAAGTTTATGGACCAGTAGTTGAATGTAGTTTTTATAATACTGTGCAAAATATAAGGAGGAATCAGCTATAACTAATGCTAGACCAAGACTTCATTCTAGGCAAATGCCTTGAAACTTTACTAAAAATTAGATGACCTAGCAACCTAGAATACTGACAAGCTTTAAGTCTTGATTCCTTCAGTTCCAGAGTTGTTTTTTATGATAAGGACAATCCCCAAGAGAAAAAATAGTGTCAGCTATTCTAGTTGAAATTTCATGTGCAACTATTGAGAACAACCAGGCAACATCCATGCAGAAATATATTTCTCAAACAGTACTCGGTAATATACAAAATTAACCTTTTCCATAGATGTCCTATTAACATATTTTCATTATTTATTTTACAAATACTTCTGCTTTAAATTCATACAAATGAAATACTTGTGCTCTTGAGAGTCATGCAGACAAAATATACTTTTCAGGAAACCAGTGATCTATATGGAGCTAATAATGAGGAAGCTAATGGATATTTTCTTTGCATTTTTTTATTTTAATATTTATAATATACTTACTATAAATAAAATATGTAATTGTTAGTACTGAAAGGAATCTGAGTAACTCAAGATAAGTGACTGCTGTCTTTGTATATTGTGAATTATCTTAGTAGTTTGAATGCAATTGGATGGCAATCTACTTGAACAGGGAATCTGAAAACTGAAAGGAAATTATTTTGTGTTCTTTTAAGAGAAATGAGGAAAAATTTGTTTCCTCAAGAAAAAGTAAAAAAAAACAGTACAACACTGAACTAACAAGGCTCCTGATTTATTTGCAAAATCAATATAAATTATTACTAGGTTATGTATTATTATCTACTTGACTATCTAATTATTATTATATTATCCTGTTATTTCTTTGAATGAATTGGTAGAAATGTTTTTGATACAGGCAATAAAGAGCAACAGACTCTTCACTTGATTCTGACAAGAGGGAATTACTCCTCTGTGTCAAAGGCAAGGTATGTGACTGTAAACATAGAATAAAAGAGTTCTTTATTCTCAGGAAGGGAAAGAAGCATCACAAACCTGTAGTAGCTGTAGATTTGAAGAGCACATTTTTCATTAGAAAAAAAATTTACAAAGAATCTATATGAAACCCTTTAGGAATAAATTATAGAGGAACCATTATTTGGGTAAATGATATCTTTTAAAATGACATATTTTAAAATTATGTTATTATTAAGGGCACAACTGTTGATTAATGAAGCTGAAAAGAAAGCAGAGAAGTGAAGGAAAAGGACAATAGCTAACTCGTGCTCTTAACTGATCTGAAACTTGACATGGAGATGTATAAAATGTAAAATGATTTCATATTGCTAGAGGTTACTGTATAAGAAGTTTTATAACTTGTGGAAGAAAAGTAAGAAAGGACAAGATTCAAAGAGTTACAATGAATGGAATGTTGGGCAGTAAAAGAAAAACATTCTTGAAGTACAGTTTTATGAGTAGAAGGCATCACTGGCTTAATAAATACTAAAAGATAAAAATGACCAATATGAAGTTTCAATGTTATTTAGCATCAATATTCACTATACAAAAAATGCCCATAGAACAACAAAAGCTCTTGATTTTCTAAGTAGCAAAATTAATGTTGTTGAAATTTTTACATGTGGTTAACCTGGAATGAGAAAAAGAATCAATTTAAAAAAATTGTTGCATACATGTCTAGAGTTTAGTAAGCCTAATCAAGATCATTCTTGTGTAGTGAGACATTTATCTAAAGCAAATTAGACCCATTTGACTCTTAAGTTTAAGGATCCATGGAAATCAGGGGGATTATTATGTATGGGTAAAGCATGAAAATACTGTCCAACTTCAAATGAAGGTGAAACAGGACCAAAGAAAATGCAGAATAGACATTTGAATTTCCTGCACGTGGGAAATGCTAAGGAAAAAAGATATTCAAATAAACTAATTTGCTTTACTTATTTGCTAAGATAATTTACTCATTTACAACATACAGTTTCTCATATATGTAATAAAGCATATAGTAAAATATAGTATTCTTATATGTAATAAAGGGAAACACAGACTATAAGAAATTATGGAAGGGATAGTGGAGATCTCATTAAAATGTTCCCAGAAAGGAAGATTTTACAAAGGTCAACATTCTAACTATTCAGTGGGTACTTTTGGGAGCTCTTTTGGATCTCTTGGTCTTTAATGTTCTCATTAATGACTTGATGCAGTACAGAGTATCCATATTCAAAGCTAGAGATGATACTCTTGGAAAAGAATAGGAGAAAAGGAAAGGAGAATGGGAGGACTACAAGTACTATTACCATTATAATAATTTACTCGAGTAAGTAAATATTCTAAATAAATACCATAAATACTACTAAGGATTTGTTCAGAATCTGGAGTTGCAGTTGATAGCAAAAATGCCTCATAGAAAAAAGATTGGGTGAGCATCAGCATCACATAAGGTCTTGTGCCTATACTGAAGTGTAGGTTGAATATCAGTCACCAATTAACAATGTTTCTAATAAAAAATTAGGTTAAAGAAAAAATAGCTAGTTGGGAATAGGTTTTTAAGATTGTTAAGGTAATCTTCTATTCTGCTCCACAAACCTCTTAAGTGGAGTACTTACCTCACATTCTGAACAATATGTCAACAAAGACGCAGATCAACTAAAAAAATATGAAGTAGTTCAGCAGCTGTGATTAGAAATCAAGAAGAAAATCTGATAAACAGAAAGAGTTGGTGTGGCTTAACTTCGAAAACAGAAGACTGAGGAGAGAAAAAAAGGTCTTTAAGTATGATAAAGATTGCCAGAAAAGAAGGCAACAATTTTTTGGCCATGATCTTTTAAAACAGGACAAGAAACAATGAACCTGAACTTCAGGAAAGGAGATTATGGGCAGAATTGTGTAGTACATTGATTAAAAGGCTGTACTACCTGTATTGCAGGTCTCTAAAGGAGGTCTATACCTTGTTGATCTAACTTAAGAACATGGAAATAAGTAAGTTTCTGATGTGCTTCTACTACTCCAGTAGTCCAATAATGTGACAATGATATCCAGTTGCAAACATACAAGCAGAGGGAAAAATATTCCTGTTTAAAAATCAATAAGTACTTTATCCCAGCACTAATTTATATCAAATCAAATCCAGAAAGCATGTACCCCTGACTAAGGTTGGGTCAATTAGATGTCTGGGGAGAGCATGAACTAACCTTTCTGTTAACTTGGATTACATATTAACACACAAGTTAATAAGGAAGTTACTCTTTACTCTGTTTAGACATCTAATGCATGCACCTTTATCCTTTGCCACATAATGTTTACAGTAAACATAGGTCTTCTGTTCTGTGAGGCAAGTTTCCTTGATTTTCTATTCTAAATATTTATTGAATAAGGATTTTTTCCTTTGCATTTAGAAAATATTAGCATTTACAGTAAAATTCCTTTGAAATAAAATTTCAGTGAACTCCCTTTGCACTATCCAATCAGAGGACTTTAAACTTCAATTAAGTTCCAACTTTAAAATTTGTGGGACCTTACATTTTGACAAGTGTTTAGTTGGTTTTTTTTGGTTGGTTGTTTTTCTTCTGTACAGAATCAAATATTAAGGGACAGTAACTATTTAAAGAAGGAAAGCATAAAAAGATATTTGCCTTTTAAGAAAACATTAGAATATCCTCATTGTATGCTCAAAAATTGAATATAATGAAAAGAAATCATGTCCTCTTCCTGTGTTAGGAAGCAGCGTTGCATTGTTAGATATTCATCAGTCCACTTTGCTTCTCAATGCATGTGGCACTCACTTTATTCTACTAGTTTAATAGAATTGCTTTAGACCTGAAAAATACGGGACAGTGTTCTTTAGCTTAATTCATCATTCAAATGACATTCAGGATATCCCTTTGTTTGATTAAATTTGGTTAAACCTTTTCAATAGTAAGTATGGAGTTCCTCTCACTTGTAGGAAATACTTATAGAACATATTTAATTCTTTTTTTGAAGTCTACATCCTAACCCCGGAGGCCCTTCTTGCCCTTGCTCCATCTCTAGCTCCCTTCTAATTCCTTAGAAAAGCAGGACAAGGCAAAGCAGAAGGAATGAAGTTCCAAGAGGCAGGTAGGAAGGCAGAGAAAGAAGGTAGTATGGTTTTAGAATAACTTATCTGGAATTAAACTGAATCAAAATACTGCTATATCTATGAAACAGAATTTGGAGAAGAGTTTACTCATGAAAATAGCTGATCAGAAAGGTCATGTATACAAAACATACTTAAATCTAAAGCACATATAGTCCTATTTACTTCAGTGATGACATTTAGTTTAATTCAATGAGGCACATCACTTTTTAAAATGAAATTCAAGTAGGATGTATTTTAAAATGATATTTCCAAATTTATGGGGTTTTAGTTTTGTCTTCTATATTTTCTAATCTTCAAATATTTCTTTAATATTGCAAGCAAAATGCTGTCCTCCTACACAGTATAGCTACGCATACTTACATCTTAACAACAAAAAGTGTACTTCTTTGATGAACATTTGAATTTATCCAGGCCTGAGACTCAGCTGTATTCAGCAACAGAATGTTGGAGGATAATGATATATTTTCTTAACAAAGTTCCTCCCTTTTGTGCTGTGTATGTTTTATTATATTTCTTTACAAGAAAAGCTCTTCTTTGCTGCTGGAAAATGACACATGTTGGGAATGGATTCTGAAAAAGTTTTTTCAGTTTTCAGCAATTCATCTCATATTTTACATTTTAGCAGGAGATGTGGCATGTTTCAGTATTCCCCTGATCCAGATTAGAGTGGCAGAGGCAACAACGTGTTGTAGATGTTAAATCTAGATGGAGGGATGTCTCCCTTTCCTAGCATTGCAGTTATCTGGACCAATGCTGAAGCCATCCTTTAGAGACAGCACATACAGCTTCTCCACACAGTATATCTTGTATTTTCATTTTAGCAAGATTCATTTTACGTCTGCTTGTCCGCAGAGAATATCAAAAAAGACATAAGGATTAAGATAATTATTTTAATTTAAACCAATACTTTCTGTTAGTTTGTTTACCCAAAACTGCTTCATATCATATATATGGTGATGGCAAACTCACTCACAGAACTGGACCAGGTAATCAAAATTTACTCTAAATTTTCTTTAGCAGGAAGCACCTCAATTGAGGTCAATGTGGCATAACTTTTAATCTAAAAGACATCAAAACTTCTTATACATTTAAATTGTGTCTATCCCATGTCTGGAGGCTTCTTATTAAAATCTGAAGAAGGTAAAATTTCAGATATGTCCTTTGCAAGTCTGTTTGTCTGTTATTCAGATAATTAATAAATGTTTCAGCATCCAAAAGGAGATGGATTCCTTTTCTGAGGGAATAGAAGATGTTTTATTTTTCACCTAAAACTCTTTATTTCCTGTAAATAAGATAAATCCTAAGAAAATTTGTTTATTTCAGACCGCTTGGCGAAGCCCAAGTGTTTTTACTTCTATGATGTGTTCCTGAAAAGGAAAATTTAAAATTTGATTAAACATAAAACAGATCTCAATAAAAGTTTTGTTCATGAGGGGCTAGTATGCTTAGAAGGATTTGTGAGTTACTAGACCATGTGGTTTTATTCATCAGTTAACTGATAAAGGGTCTAAGTTAAGAAGAATATCATAAGAGTCACAGGAAAGCATGTGACTCCAACACTGGTGAAGTGACCGGGAGTCACTTTAGCTGCATTAATCTCCCCATTGCAGCCTCTCAAGAGAAAATTTTAGAGATGCTGAAAACCCCTGCCTGAAAGCCAGAATGAAGCAATATGGGTTGATTTAATATTCCCATTCTGCATAAATGTGTTTTTAAGCATTAATAACATGTAATTTCTTTGATCAATGCTACAAACAAAGAAATATAAAATTCTTTTATAATTAAGCAATTTTAAATATTTTATAAGCACACTGTAAAATATACCTCTTTTTACTCTCAGCCCCAAAATGCTATGAGTCAATAATTTCTATATGAAATTTCTGCCCCTGTTATATTATATTATATTATACTATACTATACTATGCTATATTATATATTATGTAATATCAGAGAATAAGATTTTCCTTGCTGTTCCTAAAATGATTTCAGTTTAGGGTTAAACCCCAGAGATTATGAAATCAGAACATAATAAATGTGTACTCTTCAGTGGTTTCTCAATTTTATTCCAGTATTGTTTTAGTAGCAGTTATTGCACTTTGTATGTTATCTCTACTTTTCTTTTTTCTATCATACTTTTCATAAATGAAAAAAATATTATTAACACTCAAAACTCTAGAGGCTTAGATATTGCATTTAGTACAGGGACAGGGTGTAGAGACTTTGATGGATCTTGGTGCTTTTGTTTTAAAATGTCACCTTCTGTTTTTAAATTACAGTTGCACAAATGAACTACATTGTATGCTCCACAGTCAAACTAATTGAAAGTATTAGAGATTACCATAGAAACAACATCATGATTAGCCTGTGATATTGTTAAAATAAAGCAATGGTTGCAAAATCAGCAGTGCTTGAGTCACAAAAACCAGATGAGATGCTAAAGAATCCCTTCACTTGACAAAGGACAAGTGTTTAAGGATCAGTCAGTGAGCTGCTCATCAGTGATTCACAATGTAACAAATAGGTCTCTTACAAAGCTTCCAAGTACAGGCCAAAATTTATCTGTAAAGTACACAAAGGTCTAGACTTGAAGAAAGAAATGTGTTTCAAGGTATTGATTCTGCATGGTAGAGCCAGTTAATCAACGAGGGAAAGCAAGTTCACAATCCTCTGAGTTATGACTGAAAAATATTTAAGAATGGAGTATAAAAAGAGAGAAAAGGAACAGTGAAGCCAATGAAATTCAACAGGAGAACAAAAATTGAATATAGTTACACGAAATACTCAGAGAAGAAAATGAAGCAAGACTGCTGTCCAAACATTAAATAGTATTCTTGCTTCAGAAGATATTGGGTAGAAATGATGGAGTAGTCTTCTCCATAAGAGTATGTATGCCCTAAGGACAGCAAATGAGGAGTCAGGCAAAACAAAGCCTAGCACAGCAAAACAACCAGAGGGAAATGTAATGGGAAAGAGGAAGGGGAAATGGGAAAAGTAAAAATTATTTTTTCTATAGCTAATAGTCTTCAAAAGGAAGCATCATTAGAATTACCAACTACTTCTCATTTTCTTTTCTAAGTTCATCCACTCTCACCATCAATTGTGCTAATATTAATAAAAACAGAAAAGAGACAAGTATAATGGGGAAAGCCTGTGTTCAGTAAAATATTACTAATGACTGATTTCCTTTTTTGACAAGGTACCCTACCTAGCTGATCAAAGGAAGCCAGCTGATGTAATCTTTTTGGATTTCAGTAAATCTTTCAATATTGTCTCTCACAGGATCCTTCTGAACAAAATGTCCAGCACACAGCTGGATAAACACTTCATGTGGTGGGTGAGCAATTGGTTCACAGGTCAAGCACAGAGGGTAACAGTGAATGGGGTAACAGACTGGGGACCTGTCCCTAGTGGGGTTCCACAGGGCTAGGTTACAAACTTTTAAGGTTTCTTAGTGAAAGAATTTTGGGGTCCAATGAATTTATGCCCATTTCACAGTAACAGATATAGTGTTCGTATGACAGTAATAAAGAGGTGATAGTTGAAAACCTTATTGCAAATCTGTGGTGTTTATAGTCTGTCACTTACAGAAAATGAAGTCATAGGTTTTATCTTTCGAGAAGGAAAACAAAAGTGAAATAAAAAAAGCATAAAAGATCCACAGAAACAGAAACACCTCTTCACTCCAATTTCTCGTTCAGAGTAGGTGTTCTTTTAAATGATACCTTTGCTGAGGTCACTAATCAGCTATATTTTAAAAGTTGCTGAAATAAAGAATGTATTATCTAATAAAACAAATTGAATCTTTAAAGTAGAATGTAGTAATTTACTCTATTTTTAATACATAAATTTAATACATTTAATTCTTAAATGAAAGCATCTGTTTCCACTTCAGTTAAAATTAAATGTTTAGAATTAATTTGTTAAAAGTAAGTAGAACTTTAAGTGTCTCATCATCAAGAATTTGATTAATATTCTTATAGCACTGATAATAAAAGACACACTTGTGATTCCTGTGGAGTTCTTATTTATTACTGCAGTTTCTCATTAAAATACCTTCATTTAATATACCATTTGAAAGTGTTTCTAAAAGCACCCATGTTGGATTATTTATTTGCAATTTGAACCATTATTTAATAACTCAGCTTCATAATACTAGTTCTATTCCCTGACTACCTTTACCTTCTGCTCAGGCAGATTATAAAGTTGTGTAGTCTATGCACCAGATTCTTGTCTGTAAAATGAAAGGTTTATTTTAAGCTATTATTATTATTAGCTAAAGATCTAGTTAGGTAATTTCATTAGTCTGAAAACTTTATGTCATTCACATGAAACAATGAAAATAAAGCTTTAATTATTGGAAAATGAAAAAAAAATGGGTTATGGAAACCCGTGCTTTCATACTACAGTCCAAATTTAGCATTGCAGTGAAGTAGAGAACATGTCTGTTGTAGCTTGGTAGTACAGTGTATGATAGATTCCATACAAATTAAAAAAAAAACAGGTCTTAGGAGTACAGGGCACAAGTAATAGTCATAGATGTCCCCTTAATGATAGTACAGCAGTACTTCTATAGATAGTGATGCAACACAAAATTTATGAGCGATCATTTCCGTCTGCCTTTGAGATAATCTGTCAACTTCATTTAGAAGAAAAGGGGAAATTGCACAGATCAGCAAGGTTAGCTACAGCCTTATATACCAAAGCCTGAGGCAGCTCCATCCATGTCATTAACTTACAGTCAGCTTTGTAGCTCCCCTACATTGACAAAATGAGAGATCCCTGTATGAAGTTAACTTCTACAAAAGACATGATTTTTTTTCAGTTTGTTAACATATCCATTCTGTTAACACGTATTTTCTCTGTTAACTTGTACATTTCTGGACCATATTTTGTGTAGTTAGCTTGTTTATCTGTGAACTACTGAAATTATCAGTCTTTTAAGACATGTAGTAAGAAATGGACTGATATTTTTTCAAGGATGTTTCAACATAGCCTTAATACATTTTTGGCTACATTCTTACTTTACATTCTTATTTTAATATTTCTGAATTTCTCAAGAGACTTTGAGAATCAGCTTGCATAGCTGATAGTAAAAAAGAAAAGGAACACTTACGAAGCACATCACAAGTGATCAATGTAATCACAGTAAAGTCTAACTTTCTATGTCCAAGTCTCTGGTCTTTTACAGGCTCCTTGAAGGTGTATACAATTCTCCATTTCTTAGCTTCAAAGCCATAGGCCCACTCTGTGTGACTGTTCTGAAAAACAACCAAAAGAAACACCTTAGAAAATTTTGTAGACACAATATTCTTTTTTATAGAGGTTTCTATACAGGTTTCAATAGATAGTAAAGACATTAATTTTAAGCCTAAAACCTTTCTGGATTCTCTACAGTAAATTGATCCACTCTTTTTTGTATCTGATATGTTTCTTAAACTGCATTATTTTCTTTTATGTATTCTATTTTTTTTCTTTGCATTTCATGGCAAAAAGGCTCCATTAATTGTTGTCATATTTTAAGAATCACAGAATTACAGAATCAGTAAGGTTGGAAAAGACCTTTGAGATATCAAGTCCAACCTGTGACTGAACACCGCCATGTCAACTAGACTATGGCACTAAGTGCCATGTCCAGTCTTTCCTTAAACACCTCCAGGGATGGTGTTTCCATCACCTCCCTGGGTAGTCCATTCCAAAGCTTAACTACACTTTCTGTGAAGAAATTGCTCCTAATGTCCAACCAAAACGTCCCCTAGTACAGCTTAACACTATGCCCTCTTGTGCTGTCACTAGCTGCCTGGGAGAAGAGACCAACCCCCACCTGGTTACAACTTCCTTTCAGGGAGCTGTAGAGAGTGATAAGGTGGCTCCTGAGCCTCCTTTTCTGCAGGCTAAACAACCCCAGCTTCCTCCACTACTCCTCATAAGACTTGTGCTCCAGACCGACTTTGTTGCACTTCTCTGGACTCACTCCAGCACCTCAATATCCTTCCTGAACTGAGGGGCCCAGAACTGTACACAGGACTCAAGGTGTGGCCTCACCAGTGCTGAGTACAGGGGAAGAATCACTTCCCTAGTGCTGTTGGCTACACTATTCCTGCTACAGGCCAGGATGCCATTGGCCTTCTTGGCTACCTGCTGAGTCATGTCCAGCTGGTTGTCAAGCAGTGCCCCAGGGTCGTTTGTCACTAGGATGTTTTCCAGCCACTCTGCCCTGAACCTGTAGTGCTTCTTGGGGTTATTGTGGTCAAAGTGTAAGATTCAACACTTCATCTTGTTGGACCTCATACTGTTGGTCTTGGCCTATCTATCCAGCCTGTCCAGATCCCTCTGCAGAGCCTTCCTACCCTCCTCCAGATCAACACTCTCACTCTCAACTTGGTGTCGTTTATGAATTTACTAAGGGTAGACTCAACCCCCTCATCCAGATCATCAGTACAGATATTAAACAGAACTGGCCCCAATATTTATTCCTAGGGGACACCACTAGTGACTGGATGCCAACTGGATGCAGCTCCGTTCACCACCGCTCTCTGGGCCCGGCCCTCCAGCCAGTTCTTAACCCAGTGAAGAGTACAACTGTCCAAGCCATGAGCTGCCAGCTTTTCCAGGAGTATGCCGTGGAAGACAGTGTCAAAGACTTTGCTGAAGTCCCAGTAGACTACATTCACCACCTTCCCCTCATCTACTAGCAGGAAGGAAATCAAGTTGGTCAGGCAGGACCTGCCCTTCCTAAACTCATGCTTGCTGAGTCTGATCCCATGGTTGCCCTGTATGTTCCATGAGATCATACTCAAGATGATCTGCTCCATAACCTTGCTGGGCACCAAGGTCAGGCTGACAGGCCTGTAATTCCTCAGATCCTCCTTCTGGTCCTTCTGGTGGATCACAATGGGGGCATCACGATGTTCAATCTCCAGTCATCTGAGACCTCCCCAGTGACCCAGGACTGATGATAAATGATGGAAAGCAACTTAGCAAACTCTTCTGCCAGCTCCCTCATCACCCTAGGATGAATCCCATCCAGTCCCATAGACTTCTGAACATCTAAGTGGCTCATCAGGTTGCTTACTACTTCCTCCTGGAGGGTCCATTCTGCTCCTTGTCTACCAGCTCAGGGGGTCAGTTGTCCTGAGGATAACGGGTCTCACTGTTGAAGACTGAGGCAAAGAAGTTAAGTGCCTCAGCCTTTTCCTCATCTTTGGTGACTATGTTCTCTGCTGCATCAGATAAAGAGTGAAGGTTTTCCTGGGGCACTCTTTTGTTATTAATGCATTTATAAAAACACTTTTTATTATCCTTTACAGAAGTGGCCAGATTAAGTACCAACTGGGCTTTCAGCTTTCTAATTCTCTTTCTACATGACCTAGCAACATCCTTAAACACTTCCTGATTTGCCTGTCCCTTTTTCCAAAGGTGATACACCCTCTTTTTTTCCCTAAGAACGTAAAGCTTTTTCTGCAGCATTTAAACCTGCAATTGCTACTATGTTTCTTCCTGGCAGGAAGGATATGGTTGTTGGATCTGTGCTGCATTTTGATCTAAAGAAACACTAGGTAGGAGTTTAATCAAAGACTTAATCTTCTATGTCAACAGTTTGTGCATGGATAGCTCTCAGCGTTTACTACATACATTCTGTGTTGACATTTATGCTCCAAGCAAACTCCAGCAATAATAATTTGTCTTTGCATTACCTCATAGGGTCTGTGAGTGCTGGCTTATCTGAAGTAAAACTGTGTTCTTTAGTTTTGCCTGAATATGTAGATAGTTGATTCTGCTTTATAGCTGCATAAATGATTTTTCATGGACCCAGGATTCTTAAATGATGCAATGAGTTAAAATTCAATCCCATTAACATTTGCCTTTGAGAAAACATCTTTTGCAGTTAACTCATTCAATACAATATCCACAGGAATACCATTAGAAAAGGTGCATAAACTGCTAATTTTATTCCAGAAAATGTTTGCCTTTTTGTGTATGTGTTTTCAAAGCCTCAATTCTTTTCACAAAGACCAAATTTATCTTTCTACAAAGGTATGAAAATATCAGTGATTCACTTACACTGACTTCCTCAACTCCACTTTCTCTCACACATTCCACAGCATTCCTGAACCCCCATTTTTACACATACCATTATTCCTTAATTTGCTTTGTTCTATTTTATCCTCCACTGAAACTATTCAGGAGTTAATATACCTTTAGTTCCCCATGTAGTGAAATTTAGTCTCTAATCTTTTAAAGGATTTGATTTACCCAATAGGCACTAGACAAATCAGTGACATTGTTTTAAATACATGGTTTTACCAGGGAACCAAAAAGACTTACATTTTTCCTCTTACCGCTGTCTTCTGTGTTTCAGATTTCAGTTTGATTTTTTGCCTTTGCAGATGATATGGGAATGGGATCATTTATCTAGGATTTTGGGATTCTGCCTACTTCTGTTGGGACAGAAATTCCAGCTGTCTGCCTGCTGCTCAGAAAGCCCAGACAAACCACTAGTACACAAGCACAGCTACTGTTCAGTGGCTCTAAACTATCCAGAATACACTCTGCACACACTGACCATCTGCTTTCATTCTGTGATCAGAGTTGCAGTGGGCATCAAGGGTAGGCAGCAGGTGTTACAGCTTTGTTCAGAATAAATACAAGGGCCACAGTATAGTGCAGAGTATATTCCTGGACTTACTGCAGGTGGATCCATGTAAACCAGCAACCTCTACAGGTACTATTTGGCTGTTCAAAAACCAAAATGGCGCCTATCAGCCATAGGTTGTTAATTTTGTCAAAGTCTTTGTGATACTTTCTGTATTTAATAATTCATTTTTACAGCATTGTAAAGGACAATAAAACCATTGCTTTAGACAGGGAGAGGGTAGTGTTCTAGATAAAAAATGAGTAGGATTTAGACAAAAATCAGCAAAAAAATCGAAATTCTGCTCATCCAAATATGACCAACTGCCATCTCTTTCACAAGGCTCCTGAACTTAATTATGTCTCTTAAAGTTGCTTGCTTTCTGTCCCTGGGAACATACAAGGTTGTCTCAGACTTTGTAGGGCTGAGAACTTATAGATGTTCGTAAGCACAGAAAGGGTCTAGAAAATAGTCATGTTTACTGCTATATTTCCTCAGCTGGTATTTTCACAGGATATCCAGCCTTGCGTTTCTCACCAAAAT
Organism: Neopelma chrysocephalum; assembly: GCF_003984885.1. Classification (NCBI taxonomy): domain Eukaryota; kingdom Metazoa; phylum Chordata; class Aves; order Passeriformes; family Pipridae; genus Neopelma; species Neopelma chrysocephalum. The sequence continues at coordinate 43,785,882 of NW_020897694.1, read as the reverse complement.
GTGGATATACCTCCCAATTTCTTGCAAATAAGAGAGAAAAGGAGAAGAAAATACTGAACATATTATCAAGATATGTATACAGTAAATTGTTAGTGTAACACAATGCAGTAACAGTAAGAACACTTGTCAAGTACTAGTCTGCAGTCCTGTTGTCTGCTCAATGGTATTTAAAATGATCCCTCTCCCTCCTCTGAAGGAATGCTTTTCTTCCCTCACTCTATACATGTAGACTATACTATGTATAGCGGTACACTCTGTCCCTTGTGTTGAAACCTGTTTCACTTGGCAAAAAGATATTCTTGTGAATGAAGAGTAGGTAAAGAAAGAAAGCAAACACAAGCCTCATCATGATTCTCTAGATGAGGAATTTCCTCACTTCTTCAAACCAAATGAACTGAACTATATTGCTTAGAGCCTTTTATCTAAATTAGTACATTAAAAAAACAGAAGACGGTCTTGAAGCATATTTGAGTAGTCTTGAACTGTACTAGGAAAATGGTAGCTATATTTTTGTCCTATTTTCTAACTTTTGTTTGTATGTGTGAGCATTTATGACCAGTATTAGGGTCATCATCAACAAGTGCTACAGTAGCTGCATGATTGCTATAGGTAACTCCAACCAACTTTGACTAGGAAGTCTGAAACAACTTCATCATGAAATCTCTTGGCTTCCCAGATGTGTCATAAGGCTGAAGTAAAAGCTATTTCTTAGCTATACATGCTGTAGTTTCAGCAGAAAAATATAGTCTTGACAAGGGAATAGGGCCTTGGATTACAAAGGAACACATACTGTTTATTTAAGTATGCAAAAGTGTATATTTTAACAGTGCCAGAGAAAGTAGTATAAATCTCTCCCTGCTACTTCTCTGAAAAATACATACTATTATATAATATATATTAAATTGTTTAAAATGCATATGATATAATGTATACATATGATATAGTGTATTACACAATTTTTCAACTTTCATTCAAGAAAGATGACTTCCATACCTCAGAAAATTACTGTATCCCTTTAAAATATATTTCCAACAATCAGTTTAATCTGCTACACAAAATTCCTGAGAAAGCATCTCTCATTACCTAAGATAAAAACTGCATTGGTGCAATGAAGGGGCTTTGGGTTGCTCCTCTGGAAAACTGAGATGCTACATTTATTAAATTCCATGAGCTCAAACACTTTATCATGACCCTGATATGTTATTTGCAATTTGGATCTAATTGGGAAGAAAGTAGTTCGTTGTTGCACCATTTATTTAAGTCTTAATAGAAAACTACCTTGTGAACATTGAAATTTTGTAAATAATATTAAACTAAGGTAACTGCCTGCAGACTGGTATGAATTATAATTCTTAGTATAATTTAATTGAAAAAAATACAGGACAGAATGAACAGAATACTTTTAGTTGCATCACTTCGGATCTCACTGGCTACATAAAAAGAATCTAACTTGAATTAATTGATCAGAATTGATCAGGTACATAGATAAGTCAGAAATTTTGACCTTTTCATTTTGTATCTCTCTCTATAATATCAAAGAACCTTGTCAGTCTGACACTGAGGGGGAGACATAATAGGTTATAGAATGCAAGTGCTAATAGATTTCCCAGAAGTACATAATGCTTTAGGTATCTGCCAAAACATTAAGGAGTTAGTGATAATATAGTTTACAGAGATGCAAATAGACAAAGCTGAATAACCAAACCAGCTCCATTCAGCTAGAATACTTAATTATTTAACAAAGAGAATACCAAAGGAACTTAATTTTAGAATTGCAGGTAGTCACACTATGACATCCAAAGAGTTGGGTGATTATAAATAGCTTCCCATTTAAAGTAAAAAGCACAGAACTACTAATCATTTGACTTCAGATTCACCATCAAGGTAATACAAGTAATCATTTATAAAAACTATTTAGAAATTTACTATCTTTTAAAATAAAAATGTATAAAATTTTAAAATGAAGTTTTTTGAAAGTTCCACAAATTTGGGCTCACACTGGTAGGAATAAAAATCCTGGCAAGATAAAAATACAGAGAATATCTAAAAGCAAGTGGTAGTTCACTCACAAACGGAAGACAGAACAATTTATTAGAGACCACCTCTCCATCATCATGGCTAGGCTTCACGAACAAAGATTTGGGAAAGGCTCTATCCACATTTGTTGCAAGCACTCTGGTGGCTAAAAAGGCCAATACTAGATAGACATATCCGATTGCAAAAGGCACAGCAGAAAGACTCCTTAGGTGGTATATTCTGCAAGACACGATTCTCTCTGTGTTGTCTTTTCTCCTCGAGAGTGATCCTGTGTGCTTTCTCAAAGGAAACAGCAGCGTTATAGATGGTGTGTCTCCAGACCTCCTGATTGGAAACCAGAGTAGACCAGTTGTGTTGGTCAATATGGCCAAGGCTGAGATGTTGCTTCAGGGAGTCCTTGTGTCTTTTCTTCGGGGCTCCTCTTTTGCGGCAGCCAGTGGCAAGTTCACCATAAAGCAAGATAGAGAATATCTAAAAGTAAGTGGTAGTTCACTCACAAATGGAAGACAGAACAATTTATAAGAGACTGCCTCTACATATGTCTTTTTCATGTAAAATAAATTGAACATAAATAAATTGAGGCACCTCAAACAGTGAGCTGTAGACTAACCAAGCCAACAGTGTGGTCTTTAAAGCAGAAAAAAAAATTTAGAATCAGATGAAACAAAGATGAGAAGGCCTCCAGCAATTCTTCACTGTAGTGAGTCCAGACATTATAAAATAACCAAAGTTTAACTGTTTAACAACTGACTCATTACCATAACATTCAGTGAACAAATCCTGATGGTCTCCTCTACTTTTTGACCTTAAGTTAGATGCCTAAATATCAGTCGTTGACCCAAGATTCCTATCAGAAGATGAGGAGAGAAACACATCAAGTGATGATATCTCCTCTGCTCTTAGGATTGGCACCTGAAACAAGTCAGGTCAACCACTCAGGTCACACCAGATGTCTAATATTCAGATGTAAAGTAGGGTAAGTCAGCTGATTATTGTCATCTGTTTTTAATACCATTGCAATTAAGAAAAATGTTAATTTTGTAGTAAAATGTCTGATCAGTACCAATTAAATGGAAAGCCTGAGAGGAAACCAATATGAGTAGAGTAAGAGAAGGAAACCTTGACAGAGGGGTCAGATTGCATCTGTAAAACATGAGTTTCATAATCATATAAACTTAATTTTTAAAAATAACATTTGAGAACTATACAGAAGGTATATTGAACAGATAGATGTGAAAAACTGAAATAATCTTTAGTATTAAACTAAATAATATAATAGAAATAAAGCAGAAAAGCTACATTCCTGAGATAAAAACCCAGTAGTTTGTATAAAATGACATTGTAGATGTTAACCTAGGCAAACAAGAAGAGTATTTAAATTGATAAGCAGATTATTAAGATGAGTTTAAAAGTTATGAATGCAAAATGGAAAAAAAAGAAGGTAGTTTGTTTGACAGTAGTAGGGCAGTGACAGACTGAATAATGAAATAAAGCCAACAGTAGACTTTTCCCCCAAAAAAAATATTATCAGAAGTTTTCTAAACCTGATATTGATGATATTACTATAGGAAAGCTGCAAGCTACCCCTCATTTCATAGAAAAAGATACTTGGGAAACAAGCACACTCATGATTGAGGTAGTTTCTGCTCAAGTAAAACTGCTCAGGAAGGAAATACTATTTCAGTAAAAAAAGATGGCACTTGGTTATTATGCAAATTATTTTTAAAGGAATTATTAATTTACCTTTCAAAAATTGTTATTTTTTTCTGCCAAACTGGCCTTATTAAGGGTCTTGCTACCACAAGCTCCAGGTCCAGAAGCAGGAATTGTAACTACTCACCTACCTGGCCTGACCACATTAGAATATGAATGACTAGAACTTGTCACCTTGATGCTGCTCTGAGATATCAGATGTTATTTTTCCTCAATCTCATCATCATGTTCCTATTTAAGGCACTAAATTCTCTAAAATGGATGTAGGGGACAGGAGAGAGAAAAGTGTTAGGAAACATTTAGAACTTTGTCTTCCTTGTTCAGTCTATGTTATGTGCATGGCAAGGGAGCTGGGGGCTGTCTATTTTGGGTTTAGTTGCAGAAACTCTGTGATGAGAATTAGCAAGCAGATTTGGGGCATGAGGATGACAATCTATGTGACACTTCTGAAAGTCTGATAGATACATGCATAATGTGAAGTGTTTTAGGATTAATGAGGTGATGAAGAAGAGGTAAAATTAAGAAGAGTTGCAAGTTCTCTTGGAACACATATGCATTTCAATTCTGAAAGTTGCCAAATATTGTGAGATGACACGCACAAGTGACTAGAATTACTGTAATGGTGTGAAAACCAGACAGGAAAAAGACATTATTTTCTTTCAAGGCTTGAATTTCAAGCACGTGTGTAGCATAAAAGTACTGTGTCTACTGTATTTTCATAGTATCCACTGATGTTTTGAAGAATGTTAATTTATATGATTTAGTAAATGAGGCATAATTAGGCATTTAGTTTTTTGTTATTTTTTTCACAACAAGAGACTTTAATTATCATAGAATTGTAATTTAGGTATTTACAGTTTTCTTTATTTTTGCTATATGAATGATAATTTTAAAAATGGCATTATTTTTCAATTTAGACAAAATCATTTAGGTTTTTGCTGTATAATACTGAAATATATGTTATATATTATCCTTATATTATGCTTTGTACATCAGTATATTTTAAAAAAGTATTTATCTCCAAACCCTTTCAGATTTTAAATAATTACATAATAATTTTATGTGCCATTTGTGCTTTTTACCAAAGACTGTATTATTTGCTTGGAAATTGAACTGAAAAAGTTTTGACTGTTTACAAATCATGCATTGAGACTTTTGTTTTCTAAAATGGTGATATAAACATGTACTCTATGTACTCAAGCCTGTCTGTACAAATATTACCTTATTTAAATTCACAAAGAAAGACCTGTGTAACAGCAAGACCTTGTGACTCTATTTCTCTATAAAACTTATATGTAAAAATTTTAAAGTATAATTTGAGAGTAACTGACATTATATATTGGGTTTGTATGGCAACCTTTTGGTAGCACGGGTGCTACAGGGGGGATTTCTGTGACAAGGTGCTAGAAGCTTGTCTCATGTCCAACAGAGCCAAATGCAGCTGGATCCAACATGGACTCACTGCTGGCCAACTCTGAGCCCATTAACAATGGCAGAAGCATCTCTGGGGTAATAGATTTAAGAGAGGGAAAAAGTTGTTGTGTGATAGCAATTGTAACCAGAGAGGAGTGAGAATATGTGAGAGCAACAGCCCTTCAGACACCCAGGTCACTGAAGAAGGAGGGGGAAGAGGTGCTATAGGAGCGGGAGCAGAGGTTCTCTTGCAGCCCATGGTGCAGATCATGGTGAGGCAGCTGTGCCCCTCCAGCCTATGGAGGTCCATGGTAGAGCAAACATCCACCATCAGCCCCTGGAGGACCTGGTGCCAGATCAGATAGATGTCTAAAGGAGGTTGGTACCCTGCAGGAAGCCCGTGCAGAAGCTGACAGCATGTGTGGCCCTGTGGGGAGAGGAGCCCACATAGGAGCAGATTTCTTGGCAGGACTTGTGACCCTCCAGGGGACCCACATTGGAGCAGTTCTTTGAGGACTGCATCCTGTGGAAGGGACCCCATGCTGGAGCAGGGAAGAGTGTGAGGAGTCCTCCCCCCAAAAAGGAAGGAGCAATAGAGATGGTGAACTGACCTTAGCCTCCATTTCCCATCCTCCTCTACCACTGATGGGGAGTACTTAGAGAATTCAGGAATAAAGCTGAGGCTGGCAAAAATGGTGGAGGGAGGGAAAAGTGTTTCACGATTTGTTTTCATTTCTCACTATGCTACTCTGATTTAATTTGCAATAAATTAAATTATTTTCCCCAGGTCAAGTCTGTTTTGCCTGTGAAAGTAACTACTGACTTTTCCTGTCCTTATCTCAAACCACAAGCTTTTTGTTGTTTTCTCTCCCCTGTCCATTTGAGGAGGAGAGTAACAAAGCAGCTTTGGTAAGCTCCAGTGATCCAGACAAACAAACCACCACAGATCTGTGTGTGCTTTATAAACCTCAATCTAATTAATTTGCTAAGATTGCTAAGTGTTCAATAAAACCAAATCAAATTTCTATAAATCTTCATTTCCCATGTAGTTGTTGCATCTCAGCTTGAACTGAATCTTGCCTGGAGACTTTTTACTCACTTTAATTCATCCAAAGTTCAAGATGAACTCATGACATGCAAAGCTATGGCAAAAGAAATGGCTACATATTGAATAGATATTTCACACTATTTTTTATATTGAATTATTTTATTTTGGTTTAACATGAAAAGTAAAACCTTAACATTGACCATGTTCAGTAACTAATTTTGAGCAAATTTCAGTTTTTACAATGTCTCTTTGAAGAAATGGTATTCCAAATACCAGTTGTTGGTAACAAAAAAAATAAAAAGAAATATAAACACATAACCGAGTACAGAAATAAACTGCCCTAAATATAAGTTCAGGGTTTATGACTGCAGGAAACATGAAATACTCACTTAATCAGAAGATTGTAAAGGTTATCTACCTGTCACGGTGCACACTAAAATATTATGGTCTTGGTGTGTTGGGAAAGTGCTAGAACAGAGAACTGATTACTACAGCTTACACTATTTGCTACAGTGCAGCTAATCATTAAAAGTCCCAGTTCTATCAATAATAATATCCCACATAAGTGGAACACATACCTGTTATATTCAGGAAAGCATTTGCAACATGAGAAAACTGAGCCCAAAGAAAAAAAGCAAACAAACCAAAACCTCTACAAACCCCAAATGCATGGTCTCCCTGAAACCCTTCTACTTCCTCAAAGCCTCAAAGTTTGCAAATGCCACAGGCCTTGTTTCTACATATCTATTTCTTTGTTCTGTTCTCAAATTCCACTCAGATGTATTCTGTCTAAATCATTTGAAAACATACAAATGAAACTGCTGTAAGCTGTTTCTGAAATATTTTTATTTAATGCACAGAAGTCTGTTCAGAGTTTCTGTTCAAGTTCAGTGCAGCAGTAATTTTTTCTTTTTTAACAGTTTGACTTCTGTTCCATCTGTAATAGTATCTTAAATTTGAAGAATAACATTAAAAATGTTTTAAATGTTCTCAATGTGTTGCAATTCAGCAGCGCTCTAATATTTGATTTTTTTTGAAAAAGCAAGCCTGCAACAGTGAAAAGTTATTTTTATCTTGATCTACAAAGACCAACAGCACCACCATCACTTGTTATTGAATTAAACCAGAAGAGTTTACAATAAGAACTATCTACAAAAAGAATGTCCAGACCAGGAAATTTTTAGACTTTTGTTAAAATACATGCAAACTCATATATGTTACTTTAACCAAATCTATAAGAAAAATAATACTTATTTTATGTAGTAGGTACTTGACTCTGAATTTTCTTGGTCTGTTCTGTACAAGCATAAAACCCCAGAAATTCAAATTCTTCATTTGTAACTTTCAATTGTCTTTTATTACAGAGTTAACCAAGTACTATTGTTTAAAAAAGATTTTCTTTATTTTTTTTCCCTTGTCCATTGGTTGCTTAGCACAACTTTTGTTTTTTCTTTCTTCTTCTGAATGTCTACCTTTTGGACAAAGTACAGAATTACTGCAAAATACCTACGCCACCAAACCTATGTCACATAATTCAGATGTGTCTATACACAAAGTAAGCTTGAGAGAAAAAACTTCTTGGATATTTTATAGTCAAGTTTTAAATGTGACTTAATAATTCTCTTGTAAATTAGTTTACATCTGCCTCTGTAGGCAGATGTGTAAATCCAGATCTGGTCTTCCACTGTAGGCATTCAACATGTCTTTCTGAGACAAAATGTGTGGCAGACACTCTTGATAGAATGTTAAGTACCTGGCTTGGCTTTTTAAAGCTCATTTTAATACATGATTAATTTAGTCACAAAATATTTGTATCCAGTCTCACACTTTTAATCACTTCCAGCAAAACCAATATTTTCTCTTTGAATTTAATAGCAGACACTGGAAGCCTCTAATAAAAAGCAGTGACGTTTTGCTTACAGCTTTATTCATACAATTTTCAATCTCACTCCACCATTCATGACCTCATGGACTTGAATATATATTCTCTGAAAACAAAACTCCAATTTCTCAGCGTTAATCTGTGCCCACAGTGTTGTCTAACAGCTCTCCACACCCCCCACCTCCACCCTAAAAATTGTACTCTTTTTAACAGCAAACTGATACTTTTGAGGGTAATGTATTTTTGTCCTTTATATGTCATAATAAGCATATATTGTTGTTAACCCAGGCTTTCACAGACCTTAGAAATTTGTTGGGAAAAGCCCTTTTAACAGTAATATTCCAGGATGTGACAGATAACTCTAGAGTGCTCTGAAACAGAGATTCCAGATATGACTATAATAAGAATGTATTTTGCATCCCTCTGGCTTTTTACATGTGTATTGTACTTGTGTGTAGACATAGATATCTCTAGTTAATAAAATTCTATTTGCCATGCATCAATGTTTGATAATTTGTATAATGATTATTTTAAATTCTCACCTATTTCTACTCACCCATGTGTCTATCTATTTATGAAATGCATATATCACTTTGTATGTATGAGGAGGGTTACCCTATAAACTCTTATTTCCAAAGAATCAGTAAATACTTTTGTGCAATGCACATTTATAAACATCACTGTCTTACTTGCTGAAAAAGAAAGCAGGTGTCAGGGGAAGGAACACTGAGTACCTCAATCCTTTAATTGTCAAAACTGGAATGCTTTTGCAATTTTTTTTTTTGTCTGAGAATAAGACAATACTGAGATAATCCAAAAACTCATGAGTATTTGTCACGTAAATATTTTTCTAATTCCTTCCTCAAGCCCTAGCATGCTTTATCACTATCCCATAGATGTTATTGTGTCTAAATATCTTCTTTTCCACTGCTATTTCTTTAGTCCATAATAGCCTTTGTCTTCTGACAGTTATTCTCCCTCTCATCCCCTCTCTTCATACCTATCTTTTAGTACTGTGTAAATAACCTAAGGATGGTAGTTTGTCAGTTTACAAATTAATTTGAGATTACAGGCTCTTCATGCTCCGTCATGTCATAAAGCTAAACTGTGGTTATGTTAAGTATTTAGTGCTAGGTTTACAACAACACACTCTGAGCTGACTATTGATTATGTCTTTCAAGTTCTTGTATGTTCTTCTTCTTTAAGTATTACTGTTACCTCTCTGTTTTATGTTGTTTTGCAGGCAGTTGCCAATGTATTCTAGAAGATGCATATATGATTCATAGCCAGCCCTAGGGATGGAACACTTACTGCCATCCCATTACAGTCTGTTCACATAAGAACTCTTCACTTGTTCTAGTTATCAAAGAAATCTCATGAATAACTACAGTAGTTGTCAAATATAATAAATAATTTGAAAGGAGACAGATAGCTGTATAAATGTAGTAAAAGTATTTAATGGCAAGTATTTAGTGTGTTTAAATAAGCTTACTAACATTTTATTTACTTTCACTTCATATAATTACTAATATTTAAGCTTTAAGAACTTTATTTCCTTTGGAATATGTTATAAATTATAAATCAGTACCTTACTGGATAAACATGATTTCGACAGCAAGGGGTTTCCCTTTTCCTACATTCAAGGGAACACAAGATACCCATCTTGAACAAACAGCTTTATTTTCCGGTACAGAATTGGTTTATGTCTCAACAGATAGAAATGAGGCCTGTGCTGGTACTGTCTGTGGATCTACCCATGTATAAACTGAATCTGGGGGAACATTAGTCTAAGGCCTGACACTTTCAAATTTTGTATTTAAAATCCCTATCTCTGGGCAAAATCTTCATATAAGCTAAGAACACACCTCTCTTCTCCCTCTTCAGGCCTGTGAAATAATTTGTGTGAATCACCCTTCACATTGAGTTGTTGGTCCTGCTTAGGAATTCCCCCTTAGCTCCTCTGTGCTCCACCCACAGCTAATCCATGGATAACTTCACAGATCATAGTTTTATATACAGATAATGCTTCTAACAAGATTTTAACATTGCAGCAGCATGACACATGGCAATCGTCAGTATATATGTGTTGTCTGGTACCAGACAGCTCCTTAAATTGAGAATATATTGTTTTCTCATTATCTGTACTGCAGTTCAATATTTATCCACCGCTGTGATCAACCTTTTTCTTTAGTGATAAAAATGAAAACCACTATCAACCTGTGACCCTGTAATATAGTATTGTCATTGTTAATACCATGCTTTATACTGACTTTCCAAAGTCTCAGGTCCGGGGTTTGTCAGGTTTTTTGACCAGGTGTCTATAGCTCATTTTTTTCTTACTTTCACAGAATCACAGAATGCGTAAAGTTGGAAGGCACCACAGTGGGTTATCTGGTCCAACCTCCCCACTCAACCAGGATCATTCTGGAACACATTGCACAGGATTTCATACAGATGGTTCTTGGATATTTCCAGCAAGGGAGACTTCATTAACTCTTTGGGCAGCCTGTTCCAGTGCTCAGTCACCCATATATAAAGTTCTCCCTCATGTTCAGGTGGAGCTTCCTCGGTTCATCTTTATGTCATACAACAACAGTTTATATGGATAGTAGTAATAAGCAGTTATTCTATTTAAAGACATTTATGACCCTAATTACTCATTTATTACTGATGTGATGTAGACAATAGCATGTCTGGTAAGTATGACAAGAAAATCAGAGACAGCATGAAGCATAGAGCAGTACCTGCATGGGAAGATTAAGATAGGGAGCAGGCTTGGATCTAAAGACCATAAACTGTGAGAATCAGTAATCATCATTTAAAGAAATGCAGACCTGGAAGTGGGCAAAAATCACTTTTGGGTAGCAAAAGAAATGAAGGGAAAATACATAATACACATAAATGGCACCTGATATAGTACATTTGAATGTAACAAGGAAAAGCAGATGAATGGAGAATACATCACACGTCAACATCTGTCCAAAAAAAACATCAAAACCCGTAAAAAGACTTTGAAAGTGTATCCTATAATGAGGAAGAAGAAACCCTTGACACGAACATCACATTACTCTTAGTGAAGAACATGGTGCACATCCCCACTTCATCACCAGAATAAAACATAAAGAGTCATAGCATAACGGAAAGGATGAGTGTAAAAGTAAGAAAAGGGATAGAAACTAAGAGTTGTGTATGTTAGATTTTTATTTATACTAGTAGTATAAGTGAGGTTTTTTCTGTATAAAAGGATTCTGACTGAGCTATTATTCTTTCATATATTTTCTGTAAAAAATAGATCTATACTATTAATGATTCTTGAACTAGACTATTAAGATATTTGTTCTTCTAAAAATAAACATTTGGTTTTGTATATATACACATATTTATATATGCACACATATGCCATATGTGTACATATGCATATACGTGTGTACATAAGGCACACTTATTTTCTGTCTATAAAAGAGATTTTGAGTATAGCAACACAAATTCACAGAGGAAACGTACATATAACATTTTGTTTTAGTGAAGTTATTTTGATCAGATTTTTTTTGATGCACACATGACAGTACACATTGCTTCTATTACATTTCTATCACTATATTCAGGAAATATGCTTGAGAAGAAAGTTTAGTTCTTTAATGCTCCCTCAGTAAAATGTCAGTTTCACAGCAATTTGACATAGTACTTAAATTTTGTCCAAGTTTCTCCATCTGTTTCATATCCAATATGTTTTTGGCATTTGCTTTCATATAGCATCTATCTGTCCCATAAGCATGAATAGGTTAGCATATTTGCCTCTGTCATGGGAGATATCTCTATACTACATTCTTTTAGGATATTCTTCCTCAAATGCTTTAATTTTCGTAGATCAAATAGCTTTTCTAGCATGAAATATTATGGCTGGAGTAAATTGATCAGTACACAATGACTAACCTTCACGACCTTTTACTGTGCCCTTATCTACTTAGCAAAGGTAGTTTGCCACATACTTTTCTCACTGCAGGGGATATCAATTCTTACGTATTCCTGAAAATGCTTGACTTGGTATATAGTAGTATTGGTTTTGCCCCTTTCACAGAGATACCACATTGTCTGTTTACTTGTTAACACATTCAGGTTCTTTTCGTTATTAAAATTTCAAGTTCGTGACTCTGTAGCTTACAGCTGACACTTCAGAAAAATTTTTCTTATATCTTACCAACAATAGTTTAGCCTAATAAGTATCACTTTGTGTAAAACTGGTACTCACATATCTCCATATAACAAAAATTGTTCCTTTATTCAGTAAAATTCCTGTTAGTTTGAGCTGTTTTCTGAATATCAAGATATACCTGCCAAGAAGGACTTTTTTTTCCTAATAATTTGCACTCAACGGTAATGGTATTTGGGAAGTGTCAGGGATCAGGGAGTGGTATTTCCTGTTTCTTTTTTATCTGTTCTTTTTTTCCTCTTGTATTTCTAAAAGGACTGTCCTTACCCCACTATATTATGATTACAGAGATACTGGGTCTTAGTGGAATATTGCAACTCCACTGAAAGGAACGGGATCAAATTGGTCACAGGATTATTTTACTGTCTTCTTTAATACTCAGTTTTAATCTCAAGATTCATTTGAAGTTTCCTTAGGTTTGATAAAATTACATTTAAAAATATAATGAATCAAAAGTATCTTTTTGCTTACATATAGCTACACTTAACAGGATAACTTTTTTCACCAAAATGATACCAAATGTGCAATCTGAATTTGTAGCTATGACCTCCTGGTGCACTAAAGAAATTATTCAATCCATTTTCTTTAGCAAAATCACAGAACATAATGTAATAGGTCACATTTTCATCAGTTATTCCATTGAATCACAGAAAAAATTGACCCTGAAGGAATTTACATACAAGCAGTATTCTATCAAGTTAACAGGGATTTGTAAACATCTGTCTGCAATAGTGTGGTAGGTGGTCAGAATTGTACAGTGTTGCTTTAAGAAGGTGAAGAATTGATGAGGCTGGTTGAGAAAAATAAGAGCTGGGCCCCTTGCTTATCTTACACCTGGCTCAAGCAAGGCCTAACAATTGAATATCTGAAGAGGATATCTCGCCACCAGGTGTTCTTTCAGTGAGGCACAGAAGAACACCACACCTCTGTACCAGTCAACAGTCACACTCCCTTCACCATGGAAAACAATGTTGTTATAAATCTGGTTCATTAAGGAGATAAGGATGTGCACAAAGACCTGATGATGAAGGTCAGAGAGCATTTACTATTGCCTCAGTAGGTGAAGGAAGAGCAAAGTGTTTATTGAACCTGTTCTGTCAACTACAAATTCTGAAAAGGATCCTCATTAAGCTTAATTAACATATTAATTTACACAACCCTTAGGATGCAAATGAAGGGGGTTTATTTTCTGCTGAATTCCAGTACTCTTACTGAAGCAGTAAACTGTTAATACTAGAAATCAGGAATGTTAGAGGCATGAATCTTGCAAATAACATGTATCTTCCACTACTATTGACACAGAATTAATTTCATAATGGCTTTTTATTGTTAAAAGAAAATGTTTGCAACCAATGTCATATGTTTACCATATAACATTATTGATAAATGGTATATAGGAAAATAAATTCAAATATCAAACCTCTGCAGCATGTGTAGTGTACATGCACGTGTCCTAGTTAGAACAGCAGGGACCAATTCATCACTGGATGGGTGTAACCCAAACCTGTGTATTCTATAGCCTTCTCAGAAGGCTTTCTCAGAAACTGTTATCAATAGAGCATTTACACCCTCTGCCCAGAGCAGCCTGACTCCTCAGGCTATAAACTAGGCGTTAAGAGGCCTGTGAGACAGGAAGATGTTCCTGTCCTCATGCCCTTTTATGGAATTCCCCGCTCTGAGGGAAGGACTGAGAATTCCTACCTGAACTGGAGAATATATAAACTTGGAGGTTTGGAACCTTTTTACCACTTGTGGGATCCAGAGGAAGACTGCAGCTCACCGCTCTCAACTAGACTGCAGACCACCGCTCTCAACCAGACTGAGACCACCACCCTCAACTGGACTGCAATCACCACTTTTGACCAGACTGCAACAGCTCTCCCACCAGTAGGTTTTTTTTCTCCTCTCCCTTCACTTTGGACTCGGGGGGGGGGCAAGGAACACCACTTTGTTCATGCCCCAGGGTGCTGGGTTATACATTTGGGTTTGGTGGGTTAAAACCAATTGCTTGTCTGTATAATCGCACTTATTGTATTATTTTATTAAATTGTTATTCTGACTTATAATCTCCCTTTTGAGTTGAGTTCATTTCCCCTGCTGGTTAACTTTTAAACCAGCACAACATGTAAGTGTGTATACATACACTTCCTATGTAAGATTTTTTTTGGTACAAAACACCTTGTCAGGAGTCTGAATCTGAAAAAAAGAGATTATGAAAAGGCACTGAAACACGGGAATAATTTACCAACCATATTCTTATTCCAGGAATCCATAATACAGAACAGTAATTTCAACAATGAACAGCAAATTTACCTTGTTATCAAGATATTTTCCTTTTCTTTTTTTCAGATCCTCTTATATATATTCTTATCTATATTTAAAACATAATGGTGGCCCATAGGCACCTATTCAGTAGATTTCTGGAATAGAAGCAGGACAGATGTAATAAAAATGGAAATTAACATTGAAATCCATGCAAATAATATACTACTTACTGATTTTGAAAGTCCTATACTACAGGCTGCTAAAACATAGAACGATTTTCTAATTACTGCTTTCTGAAAAGAACCCCTGACTCCTGCGGCAGTCACAGCTGAACTTTGAGAAAATATGTTAAGGTGATAATAATACATGGGTATGGTGAACTCTGCTCCTCTTGATATATGACACAGCATCAATTTGTAGTTAAATGAATGTGCATGCTGCCTTTGTTCTATCTTCTACTTTGTTAGCCAAATATCAGATTGGTTTTAAAATACTTCAGTGTTTTATAAGATCTTGAATCTCAGTTGCATAATTATTTCAGATACTTTCTTCATCCTCAATCTCAGTAACTGTAAATTTGATCTAGGTATATGACATTACTGAACTGTAAAATTCTAGAACCCAAGTCTCAAAACAAGGCCTCAAGATTCAAGGACCTATTATTTGGGACAGCTGACATAGGTACTTCTCAGTAGTGTATTTGTCTTCTGTCTGTTCTAGAACAAGTTTAACCTCATTTCACACAAGGCATATACCATGTCATACAGCATTTTGTTTACTTCGGGATGAGGATGTTCAAAAAGGCTATTAGCGTGGAATAGCTAATACATCATAATTAATTATTGCAGGGTATCCTGTTCATGTCCATAACCTCACATAGCTGTTCTACAAATCTAAATCACATCTATCTACTTATCATTCTAATGTGAGTAAAGTTCTACAGCCTTTGGGACATATTTAAGTACTCTTGCATAATACTTCATTCCATGAACAAACCCATTGGATTCAGTTTAAAGGCTCTTAAAAGACTTCAATGAGCTGTGAAATTAAGCTCTACCCTTGTACCCTTTTCAATCTGAATTTCATCATGGACTTTTGTACAGCTGTTTTGTTGTATGAATGTTTGTGGAAGAGCTTTTAATTCACCTGAATCCCTGATATTCACAGATGAATGACCATATTCATAATCCCACCATATAAGCATGAAATTATTAGCAGAGTTTGACAAGGCAAAGTTGAATGAAGGTTGTGCAGGATAGACAGTGCTTATGATTAAATTCAGCCTTGAGGTTCCCTAGCATCCAATTTTACAATTTTTTGTTTTCTTTTCTTTTTTATCTACTGTATGAAGATGCAGTAGAATGTCATGGTTTTGTCCTTACAAATACCCAATAATAATTGTGGAAATATTCCTGAAATCAGTACAGTTCTGTTAGTTTACAGTAGATCACAATTTTCCTCTTCAGGCTGAAAAAAGATCAATATTTGAACAGATTTAACCTAAATATTAGAAAATCCAGAAAGAAATAAGGAACAGATTTGGCTGTTGAAATGCCTTATTTAAGGGCAGTATTTTTATTTTCAGGGAACGTGGTTCTGATTTTCAATGATGCACAGTAACAATGATATGTTTGAAGGCCATGAACTGGCACTGCAGCACTCTTTGATGTTCACTACACCAGCTGAGTACCCTGCTGCATCCTAGTCAGAAGCTATGTAGACAAGAGTAGGTATAACTTCTTTCAAGAAATACTAGAGTCAAACCCAGCAACACTAGCAATAGAAACATTTGGGAGAAAGAAGAGAAAAGATGAGTGTGCTGTGTTAATGACACATGGAAACAAAGGGAATAAGTAAGCCTGTGCAATAGTAGAACCATTCCTTCCTGCATATATGTTAGTACCCATTACGTACAATTATTCTTCGCAAAGTCTGCTTGTGTTTTGTAGGCTGGAAGGATGATGAGATACTGGATTGCAGAGAGATAGTCTTACCATGTGAATAAATGGCAGCACGTATAAGGTGACCCAGTATGATAAGATAATAAATCCTCTTAGTCTGTCTTGTATGTATTAGAAATACTTCAAGCAATTACAGCTAATGAGAAAATAATTACAGTTCACAACTAGTCCATAAGGAAGATGTACAGGGAGAAAAAAAAGGAGCTCCTATAATAAATATATACTTTCATCAGCTCAGAAATGGAGTGCTAGTTGAATGACTTGTCTGTGCTGGTTTGAGCTGAGGTAGAATCATTTTTCTTCATAGTGACTAGTATGGGGTTTGGTTTTGGATTTGTGCTGAACACAGGGTTGATAATATAGAGATATTTTCGTTATTGCTGAGCAGTGCTTACAATGGAGCCAAGGCCTTTTCTGCTTTTTATACTGTCACACTGGCAAGGAAGTTGCAGGTGCATGTTAAGTTGGGTGGAGACGCAGCTGGGACAGGTGACTCCAATTGACCAAGGAGATGTTCCACACCATATGACATCATGCTCAGGATATAAAGCTGGCAGAATAAGAAAGGGAGGGATGTTTGGATTGAAGTGTTTGTCTTCTCAAGTAACCACTACGACTGATGGGGCTCTGCTCTCCTAGAGATGGCCGAGCACTCGCTTGCCCATGGGAAGCAGTGAACTAATTCCTTGTTTTGCTTTGCTTGTGTGAGAAGCTTTGCTTTCCTATTAAACTGTCTTTATCTCAACCCACAGGTTTTCTAGCTTTCACCCTTCCAATTCTGTCCCCAGTCCTTCTGGTGGGGGAGTGAGTGAGTAGCTGACTTGCACTTCATTGATTGCTGGAGCCAAACCACAACACTATCCCATTTAAAATCAAAAGTTCTTCCTGATGATGAGCAAATGAAAATCTAAGATACAAACACTTGCACTTGAAAGTCCTTGTAAAGGTGGTTTCAGTAGGCAGAAATAGCAAGTTTTGACTCTTTGAGATGTAGCTTGCTCATTATGACTTTTTACCACCTTTTCCTGAACAAAGAGTAGGTTAAAGTATAAAGATTGATGAAAAAAGTACATAAGTCTGTTTCAGAGAATTTTTGCATTATTTAAGCCAGAGTGTCCCAGCCACACATCATAAAGCTTTTCAGATCAGAGTGAGGAGGGATGATATGAACCCTGACAGAAGTGGATTATTCTTATAGCCATGTTTAGAAGAGCATTTTATTGAGGGAAATTGATGATCCTCTAGCATCTTCACAGTCTGTAACAAAGTTTGAATATGAGTAGAATATATTTTTTACAGTATGTGTGCATTATGGCGCCTTTTATTTGTCTGTTAGTTTCAGATTCAGGGCTTTGTGATGCAATTTTTCTATCACCTGATATGCCACAGGTATTTGTGAACTCAGTATAATTGTACTGAAACACTAGGTTGCCAGTGCCTTTTTTTTTTTTTTTTTTGAGAAAGCATATTTGAAAAACATTAGAGTCAACATGACTTATTTGGATATTAAGCTTTTTCATATAATTTATTGATAAACTATGAAATTAAACATTGGAGATCTTTGTGCTGGACATTCAGTTTGGTGGTATTATCAGTAAGTGATGTTGGTGATCAATATTTTTATCCATTGCAACATTAAAAAATACTTTTTTAACACCTGAAAAAACAATTTGTTACAAACTGAAGAAGCATGATCTGAATTATGAAAAAGTGACATATTTGTTACACACATACCAGTCTCCGCAATCTGAGGACCCAAAGTGTCATCACAATTATTTGCTGCCTTTCCTTCCTGAATACAGATTTGAAGGAGTGACCTTTGAATATCTATATCTGCATATTTATAAATGAATATTGTAAAATCCATGAAGGTATTTTTTACAAACATTAAATTTAATTAGATACTCTCAGAACATTGGGAGATAATACATGCATGTCACTTGTACTGAAATATTGGCCGGCTTTTCATAGCAGCATGTGTGTCTACAGCAGGTATTAGCAACACTACCAGCCTGACGCCCGCACTAAGCAACAGACTCACATTAATGTAATTTAATAAGGTGTCTTTTGTTATTAAACCAAGAATTGTATGTTGCCAGCTGAGGTGGAAAATAGTTCCCAGAGGTTTTTCTCCCTTATTCCATCTGAGGTTATTTTTAGGTGACTTTAATATTTAAAAGTCTATTACTAATTTCAGCATTGCCCACAGAAACCTGCTTTGTAGTTCTATTGCCAAATTATCCCTTGAAGGCAAGTGCTGTAAATAATTTCTCAGTTCTGTTCCTAGACACTTGCCAAGGTCATTATCTGTCTTTTCCACAGTCCCTGAATTCTGACTTAGATTGTGAGTGGTAACTAAGAAACAGTTATGAGATGCAATCACAAGCTGTGGCAGACTTATCAAAAGCTGAAGATGGTCCCTGAGCAATCTGATGAAGCCAGTGGCTCAGCTGCTCTTGCTTCTTTAATTCTTCATTTATCTTTCTAATTGGTCAACCAACAGAGCAGCAAGAACAAACATAAAACAGGCGCTATGAAGCAGACATGACAGCCATAGAGAAAGGAGTATCCAGAAAACCAATTGGATGGAACTGACTATAGAATTCCAACATTTAGCTTCTAACCAGCAACTTTGGTGTTTGTGCTCTTATACTTTGCTTCATCTCTGACAATGTCAAAAATCTGACATATTTTTTAATATATAAATAATTATTGCCTGACAAGATTATCTTGAGTTCAGCCGATGAGGCCCTCTACAGACAGGTAGGAGCAGCCTCACATTCACAAGCCCTGGTCCTCTTGGGGGGCTTCAACTACCCTGAAATCTATTGGAGACACAACACTGTAGAGCATCGGTGACAACTTCCTTCTCCAAGAGATAAAGGAACCAACGAGGAGAAGTGCTATGCTGGACTTTGTTCACACCAAAAAAGAGGGCCTTGTGAGTAATGCGAAGCTCAAGGATGCCTTGCCTACAGTGACCATGAAATGGTTCAGTTCAAGATCTTTAGAGTTGTAAAGAAAGCACACATCAAGCTTGTTACACTGGATTTCAAGAGTGTCTCGGTTTAAGGAGACTAAAGTGTTTTGCTAAGGAGGTTGAGTTATGAGGTAGACCAAACTCCTCTCTCTCAGCAATTGTAAATCCGAAATTAAGAGGATCCTATCAAGAAAGTATGGAAAAAGGAAGAAATAACAATCCTTTATTAAAGAATATATGTATATTGGCAAAAACAGCAAAAGAACATAAAACCAGCAAAAGAACAGAAAAACAACTAACCAATAATCCTGCATTCAAAAGTCCCTTTCAAAAAAAAGAAAGAGTTTGATACTTCCTGTCCTCTGGCACAATCCTAATCACAATCGGCAGGGGGCGCTGTTGGATCACTGGAGGAGCAGAGCCTGCAGTGCCCTGTGGTGGCCAGCAGGGGGCGCTGTTGGGCTCTGGTGATCACTGCGTGGGGGCCTCGGATCGCAGGAGAAGCTGAAAAATGGAGATTTCCCCCCCCCACCGAGGAGGGGAAGGGGAAAAGGGGAAAGAAGGACAGTTTCTTTCCCACTAAACTCACGCTGTCTGCAGCTGGCTGAAGGCAGAAAGTGAAGTGCCCCTCTCCAAGGAGAGGAGGGAAGAAAAACTCCTCACCCCCACCCCCAGCCTTAGAGAGGGCTATCAGCCTGGAATGTAGTTCTGCCAGCCAGGTCCTTTGTGTAAGTCAATCACTCAAGGCAGAAAACTGTCTTCCTCATTCAACATCCCTCCCCCCATTGCAGCAGGGGAAAGAAAATTCCCATTTGGTTTTTTTACAACAAGTAAACCCATGACAAAGAGAGCAGACGTTGGCCTGTTCAGACATTGGCTTGGTAGACTACAGTGGGAATAAACCACAGAAGAAAGAGGGACCCAAGAAAGCTGATTAATATTAGAACATCACTTCCTTCAAGCTCAAGATCATTGCAGTCCAACGATGCAAGCAAAGGGGCCAGGAGACTTGAATGCATGCACAAGGAGCTTCTGGCTAAGTTGAAACTGAAGAAGTTTACAGAATGTTGAAAAAGGGACAGGCAACTTGGGAGGAATATAGGAACATTGTCAGAGTATTCAAGGATGCGCTGAGGAAGGATAAGGTCCATTTGGAATCAAATGTGGTGAGGGATGTCAAGAACAACAAAAAGGACTTCTTCAGGTACATCAGTAGCAAAAGACAGACTCAGGAAAATGTAGGCCCATTGCTGAACGAGGTGGGTGTCCTGATGGTGAATACAGAGAAGGCGGAGGTACCAAATGCGTTTTTTGATTCATTCTTTACTGCTAAGGCCAGCCCTTAGGAATCTCAGACCCTAGAGGCAAGAGAGAAAGTCTGGAGAAAGGGAAACTTTCCCTTGTTTAAAATGGATCAGAGGTCATTTAGACAAACCTGATTCCCTCAGACGCATGGGCTTCTGTGGGATACACTCATGAGTGCTGAGGGAAATGGCAGATGTTATTGGTAAGCCATTCTCTGTCATCTTTGAAGGGTCAGGGAGAATGGGAGAGGTTCCTGAGGACTGGAAGAAAGCCAATGTCACTCCATTCTTAACAAAGGGCGAGAAGGATAACTCAGAAAATAGCACGTCAGTCAGCTTCACCTCCATCCCTGGAAAGGTGATCCTGTTTTATCCTGGTGACTCATCCTGGATATCATCTCTAAGCATGTAGATGAAAAGAAGACTATCAGGAGTAGTCA
The DNA here is from genome assembly GCF_003984885.1 of Neopelma chrysocephalum. NCBI lineage: Eukaryota > Metazoa > Chordata > Aves > Passeriformes > Pipridae > Neopelma > Neopelma chrysocephalum. Next base: position 43,764,629 of record NW_020897694.1, on the reverse strand, counting down.
ACATAGATTCCAAGGAGAAACCATGCTTCACCAACCTGATAGCCTTCAATGATGGAATGACTGGCAGGGTAGATGACTGGAGAGGAGTGAATGTTTTTTATCTTGACTTCAGCAAGGCTTTTGATGCTGTTTCCTGTAACATCCTCATAGGCAAGCTCAGGGACCATGTGGACAATGATGTAGATAGAGACCTGATTCAATAGCATAGCTCAGAAGGTTGTGATCAGTGGCACATCTACTGGATGCCTTCAGATAACGATATTTCTCAGGGGTTAGTACTGGGTACAATCTTGTTCAGCTTATTCATCAATGACCAGGATGAAGGGACAGAACGTACCTCCAGCAGTGATGATACAAACTGGGAGCAGTCTCTTATACACCAGGAGGCTGCACTGCTACTGAGCGATATCTGGACAAGCTGGAGACTTGGGCAGAGAGGAAAAAACCTAATGAAGTTAAACAAAGGCAAATATAAGGATCTAGGAAGGAATAACCCCATGTGCCAGTGCAGGTTAGGGCTTGACCTTCTGGAAAACAACTCGATGGAGAAGGACCTGGGAATCCTGGTGGACAACAAGATAACCTTGAGCCACCAATGTACCCTTGTTGCAAAAAAAGGGCTGGTAGTATTCTGGGCTGCATTAGGAAGAGTGTAGCCAACAGGCTGAGGGAGGTTTGTTTCCATTTCTGGGCTCCCCAGTTCAAGAAAGACAAGATGGGTCCAGTGGAGAGCTAAGATCATTAGGGGACTGGAGCACTTCACTTATAAGGCTGAGGGAGTTGGGTCTGTTTATCCTGGGGAAGAGATGATTGAGAAGGGATCTTATCAATGTGTACAAATATTTTAAAAGCAGGTATCAAGAGGACAGGGCCAGAGTCTTTACAGTGGTGCCCAGCGGCAGAACAAGGTGTAACAGACACAAACTGACATACAGGAAGTTCCATCTGAGTATGAAGAAAAAACTGTAAGGGTGACTGAGCACTGAAATAGGCACCCCAGAGACTTTGTAGAGTCTTCTCTAGAGATATTCAAAACCCACATGAACACGATCCTGTGCAACCCACTCCAGATGAACCTGCTTTAGCAGGGGTATTGGGCTAGATGATTTCCAGGCATCCTTTCTGACTCCAACCATCCTGTGAATCTGTGAGGCATAAGTTTCACGATCAAAAGGATTGCAGAGTAAAACCTTATTTGTTTTATAGAGCTTTATGATGAAGAAGCACACCAAAATTGTAGTATCAAAGATAGTTCATCTGTGAAAGTCACAGGTTTACATGTCTTAAACACAGGACAAAAACATGTAAGGTTGATGTGTGAAGTTGGACACCTAGTTATATGCTGAAAACCTATCATGAGTGTCAATGTGCAGTTCAGATCCTTAAGTTTAGGAACCATGTAAAGAGATATAACTGCAGTTATTCAAGTTTCCATAGTAAGTATATGGCAGAATCTTTAGGAGATCCCAGCTTTCAGCACCATATCCTGGCAACCCTCAACCCCTTTGACTTTCAGTAATACTGGGGTTTTTTTTAACTCTGGGCATTTAGCCTCTACGGGTTGACAAAATGAAAATTAAAATGCTTTCAAGCTCGTGACATTTCAGGGTGAAATCTGGTCCCAGTAGAGAGAAAAGAATGTTTACCCCATTTCAAATGTTCACTTCATGAAGAGATGCAGGGGAAAAAATGCAATAAAACAAACAAACAAACAAAACCAATAAAAAGAAGGGAAAAAACCAAGGAGGAAAGAAAAGGAAAGAAAGAGAAGGACAAGAGGGAAAGACAAAGAGAAAGATAGAAATAGAGGAAGAAAGAGAGAAAGAAAGAGAGAAAGAGGGAAAGAGAGAAAGAGAGAAAGAGAGAAAGAGAGTCAAAGAAAGAAAGAAAAAGAAAGAAAGAGAAAGAAAAAGAAAGAAAGAAAGGGAAAACCAATAAATTTCAGGTTTCTGATTTAAATACATTTTTTTACTTATTTTAGTGAATAAATTATGTATGTACTGTTTTAGTCATAGGCTACTTTGAATTCAAAAGCTACATCTCTACTATTAAATTAGAGTCAAATCATATTCCTAGGAGCTGGAACTTGGTTTTGCATATTGTTAAATTTTTAAAGGTAGGATCTCACACAGGTTTTTGTCTCAACTAGTCAGCAAGCTTCTAAACAATTTCTGGGCACAGCTATAGGTGTACCAAGGTACAGGAAGCTTTCCACTTCCGAATAAGGACTTAGCATAAGATCATCTTCTTTTAGAAGAAGATCATCTTCTTTTAGAAGATGAGAGAGTGTAATTGTATCTATGTTTGCTTGACTATTAAAGAACAATCTTACCATCTTTTAATTTGTTTTGATAGACAAAATAACTCTGTATTATTTAAAACACAAATGCAATTTCATTGCATAAAATAAATAAGCATTCTACAGAGTAAAATATATTAAATCCTAATTAAATTTTTTTAGAATTTCAGTCTAAAGAAAAATAAATTAATAAATTTTATTTTATTTTAATCCATGCAAAACAATATCAGAATCACAGCAGCATAATTTTTAATCTGCATTCACTCTTGACTCAAGATGGAGCTACATAGTAAATATTTCTATTTCAAGATCAATTTTTGTTTAACAGGTGTGGAATATTAATTTCATGATTTTAACCAGCCATTTAACCAAAAATAATTTATGCAAGGGAAGGAAAATGTTTTGTACCTATCTACCCTTGTTATGGTAAAAGTATATCCAAGCAGTTTCCTTGTACAGTTGGATAATTAGTTCTCTGTGAGTTTAGAGTATCACATTCTGCATATAATTTTTTTACACATTATGAAGATATAATTTATAAAGATAAATAGTATGTTTATAATTAAAAAATCCATATAGAAAATATAGTTCAGGGTTTGGGTTGATTTGTTCATTTTTCTTTTTTTTCTCTCTTTTTCTTTTAATTGAAAATTATTTTATTAAGAGAAAAATAAAATTTTAAATCTCTTGAATTAATAAAATCACCAAATATTTTTCTCTGTAAACAAGCAAAGAATAAGAAAAAAATGTGCTATAAATACTGCTTTTAAATTGAGTCATATTTAATTTAAAAAGAAGAGTCAGAAATGATCCACAGAAACATAAGGGAATTTTTCCTTTTTCTGTAGTACACTGAACTCTACCTTAACTAATGTTCCCCTGTGAATCCTTGTTCCTTCTTTACCAATTCAGATGTTCCCCCTTGACACATATACAAAAAAAAAGTCAAAAGGCCAAAAAACTAAAAAACAAACAAATCACACAACTGTCTGATAATTATTTCTACATCTGAAAGGAGAGAAAGCTGTGTGGTTTATTTCATGTTGCATTCTGTGTATGCTGTGTTTTAATTTGATTTGTCACTCAGGGTTTCATTTCCCTTGTATCCCTTCTAATTGGTAAGCACTGATGAAATTACATTACAAAAGGTGTCAAAGAGAAATGTTCTTTTTTTTATTGATCAGTTAGAAATCTCAAGATTCAGACTGGGTATATCCTTCAAAGATTTTCCAGAGTGGTTGTGGCACCACTCCTAATCTAGAGCAGTTATTGCCTACAACTAATACCAGCTCCAAGTCCACAACTTTGATGTAAGTTATACTGACATGAACTCATTTGCAGTCACACACTCTATTACCTTGCCTTTGGTGTATCAAAACCCCCCAACTCTCTTGGCTGACAAACCAGAGGAGCCTTTCTCCAGAGAGGCTTAGCTTGCATAATTAGACAGTGTAAAACACCTAACTTGTCATAGAATCATAGAATCCTTACAGTTGGAAAAGACCTTTAAAACCATTGAGTCCAACCACTAACCCAGCACCTCCATGTTTATCCCTAAACCATGTCCCCAGGTACCACATCCACATGCCTTTTTAACACTTACAGGGATGATGATTCCACCACTTCCCTGGACAGTCTATTCAAATGTCTGACCCCTCCCCTTTCAACAAAGATTTTTTTCCTAATATCCAATCTAAATCTCTCCTGGTTCAACTTATTGCCATTTCCTCTTGTTCTGTTGCTCGTTACTTGGGAAAGGAGACCAACACCCACCTCACTACAACAGGTAGCGAGGAAGGAAAGGGAAGTAGTTGTAGGAGTGATAAGGTGCCCCTGGAGCCTCCTTTTTTCCAGGCTAAACCACCCCCAGCTCCCTCAGCTGGTCCTCACAGGACTTGTGCTTCAGACACTGCACCAGTTCAATTGTCCTTCTTTGGACATGCTCCAGCACCTCAATGTGTGCCTTGTAGTGAGGGGCCCAAAACTGAGCGCATGTTTTGAGGTGCGACCTCACCGGTGCCTAGTAAAGAGGGACAATTACTGCCTTTGTACTGCTGGCCACACTATCTCTGATCCAGGCCAGGATGCCACTGGCCTTCTTGGCCACTTGGGCACACTGCTGGCTCCTGTTTAGCTGGCAGTTGATCAGCACTCCCAGGTCCCTTTCCCCTGGGCCCCTTTCAAGCCACAGATAAATACAAAATTTCAGTCTGACATGTTTCATATCTTACTTTTAGTAGGAAAGGACTCAGACTAAAGCTCTTAAAAACACCTTCCTGATCTAATACTTCTTCAAAACTTTAGGATTCAAACTTATATCTGTCCATTTCATTAATTTTATAGAAACTCGGTGGCTTTCATCTCCATGTTTTTCAGAAATTCAAGAGAGACCCTTTTATTAACTGATGTTAGACTGCTTTCTCAGTGAGCTTAAAACAATATCTATAGCTAAGGAGAAGCAAAAATAATTTTTGACTCAAGTAATTATAGGATTGTTTCACATACTCATTTAATTTCCCAGAGGATATTAGACAATAAGTTGCATATTGTTCAACAAAGGCTTGCCTACAGACTGGAGGAAACATTTATGATTTGTTTCATATTCACTCACTAAAGCACATCATATGCCAAAGAAGATTTTTAGAAAACTACAGAAACATCCCTATAGGTATGAAAGGACCTTGTCACATTTTAACTGAATCATTCCACCTATTTCACGGAAAAGCTTATTTATATTTTTCTCAGCAGGGACATGTGAGATAATGTTACATTCCATTCCTCACAGAAATTATTGAAATGATGCTCTCTCAACAAATGAGCTTTCATCTACTCTTTCCTGTTTGGAATAGAGGGGAAAGTTAATTTCTCTTCTGTTTTAATTTTGGTTTGTGTGTGTGTGTGTTTGTAAGTAATTAACCTTGTTATCTCCCTGAATTCTATTAACATGTTTGTATAGAGATTGGTCTTAATAATTTTTCCCTGAAAAAAATCATGGTTCTTTCAATGAACTTTGTTTGTTTGTTTAAATTAAAAAAAAAAAAAAAAAAAAAGAAAAGAAGACAGATTGTGTCTGCTTCTTCATGACCTGGGCTTCCATCATTCTATTACCATACGTGCTCAGTCTTTAACTCCATTCAGCATTGTTCAGCAAACTTTTAGGAATCTCAGTGATTGGATCAGGATGAAAAAATCAGTGCTTCTTCAGCTTTACTAACTCCACTACGTCATTGAAATACCTCTTTCCTAAGCTATGATAATGTTTGTGCTATCCCACAACATTTAGCCATTAATGACTCAAAGTTATAAATATTGAACAAGATCAATGGTCTGTTTTCACTGAGGATTTACTTCATGACGAGAACCTTCTGACATGCTGCACACTTATACAATAATTTCTTCTTGCTCCCATTTCTGTGCTCCTGTGACCCATTTTTATGACTGTGTCCAAACCCAGAGTAAATAATAGCTCTGCTCAATGCTCTAAATCCAAAGTGTCTGGAAGGATAGCCTGCTTTTGCCACTCTATAATACTTTAAGATTAGTGCCTTCAAAAGGCCCTCACCCAGCATCAGTATAACCAGAAAACTGCTTCAATGCATGGTTCCAATTTTACCCTGAAGGAAGAAATAATCATGATTTGAGAATCAGCAAAAGCACAATAGAAAAATATGACACCTAAAATCATATGCCAGAGAAATTTAGGGTTAATTTCAAGATCAACCTGATTGAATATCACTCTGGGAACAAGACAAAAGCCTCAGTGGATGTATGAAAAAGGATAAAATTACGAATACACACGCTTTAGTTTTATGAAGAGCTGACCAGCATGCCCTGTAACAGCTCAACTGATGTAAATACCCATATGAAGTGTGTTGTTACCTTAATTCCCAGAAGAATAAATTCAATAAAAAACTGTGTAAGAATTCTCACCAATCATTTAGCCACAAAAATTATTGCAGAAAGCACGACCCCTATCATAGGTGATTTTCTGCACACTAAGTAGGCACAAATAATAGATATGATGATACTAGAAATTTTCATAGAAAAAAACCCAGCTCTGTCATGCTAAAGACTTATGAGGATTTCAGCAATAATCCTAAGCCGTTTTACCAGAAAAATGCTTGATGGGTACTGAATGAGACTAAAAAGTTCTCTCTCAACAGAATAATGGCTACTTGGTCAGAGATCTTTTTCTTCTTACATTTTTCAGAAGTAGTATGATTGACTTTCCATTTCTTCAAAATGCCAAATAATCTATGAATTTTCTGACTAACTTAAGTCAGAATTAATTCTTAGACACTCTTTATCTCCATCTATTAGCCCTTTCCTGATACATGATACAGAGCTGTCTTTTACAGCCAGAAGTTTTCCACAGTAGGGTCTGAAAAGACCACTTCCTTTGCTAGTCTGGGATAATGTAATTACCTAAAAACAGTACAGTCCACCACCATTCTCTTCTTCAATAGAAGAAGAAAATATGATAATATAGTGACAATTCAGGAAAGCAGGGAGATTCAAGTAGGTCATCATGCTTTCCCTAGATATATTAGTGAACTAAGGTTGTGATCTATCAGAAGTAAAATTTGTCTCATAAAGGGAAGAAATTAGAGGTTTTATATATAATTTTATCTAATTTCTGTGGAAATTAATTGAATGTATTACCAATAAATCAGAGTAGAATAATAATAAGCCAAAACAAACCTTAAAACACCTTCCCCTCCTACCTCCCTTCCTCCTGGACTCATCTTTACTCCCAAATTCTCTACCTTCCCCTCCCCCACTCAGCAGTGCAGGATGATGGGGAATGGGGACTGCAATCAGCTTACCACACAGTCTCCCTGCTAGTCCTACCCCCTCATGGAGAGGACTTTCAGTAGCATGCCCTATAAATTTTCTGTTCTTCACAAATACCAAATATTTTCTTTTCAGAGATAGCCTGAGTGATAACTTTTCTACCATGACCTCAAAACAGGCACCTAATATGTTTCTGCCACAATCACGATGGCTTCTGACTTATGCCTGCTTGCCATTCTTTCCCTGTTCTCTCACCGGGTTTTCAAGAGTGTCCTGTTCTGATAGAAAACATGTCAGCTCCTCAGTATCCAATGTCTGCTGTATTCATACTAACTACATCAGGAGCTGGCTCCACTACTGCATTGGTATTTCATCCTTATTGTATTCTTTATTGGATAGTCACATCTGTAAGAGTGTCCTGACATGGACCACTGCCCAATTCTTTTTAACTTTTTACCATTAATTCATAGAACCATAGAATCACGGAATGTTTTGGGTTGGAAGGGGTCTTCTGTCCTAAATATTTAAATTACTTATTTTGTGTTTGGTATTTCTTTACTTCTATGTTTAGCTACAGATTCATTACCATAGTCCACATTTTTACAGATTTATTACAAACATGTGGGAGATGGTGCATGTTTTTAATGTATCTAAGAAATCTACTTTGTTTGAATTACTCGTTTTTATGTTTTGAGCTTATTTTTTTAATTTTCCCCAGCACTGTGAGATTTTTCATACAGCTGTGCTTCTACTCCTGGGCCATGCTAGCAGCAGCTGTTTCTGTCTTAGATCTTAACAACTTTGATTTACATTAATCTATAACCAGCAGTTGGCATGCCTACTAGTTGCCTTTTTCTTGTACAAGTCTGCAGTATGCCTGCATCCATTTGTGCTCAGTCAGCCCATTGATCTGAACATAAATGACCACATGGAAGGAGAAAAATCATTGATAATGCAACTCTGTTCTTTCAAAAGTAAATGTTTCTCATCAGGAAATAAGACATTTTATGATTTTTTAAAAATTTTGTGGCCTGTCCAGATTAGAAAATGTATGTCTTTCCTTTTGCATAAAATAAGATTTTAGTAGATTTTCTACTTACTATATACACATATATGATGTAATCATAAATGATATTGTTGCTTGTTTTCTTTGTAGATTTCAATAATGAGGTTCAAGGATTAGAAAATACAACTCAAAACACAAGCTTAACTCAGTCCAGGATGGGTTCCCAAATTGGAAATGGTGATCTTTATGTTGTTCTTATTCTAAATAAATGTTTGGTTTTGTTTTCTTTTTCCCTAAAAATAAAATTTTTTATTGCAGTCAGTTTCTTAAATTGATGTAGATTTTGCTGTCTTTAGTTCTCAGCACAATAAGACACGAGCCAGATTGAGAAAGGCCTGGCTTCTGGAAACTGAGTAAGAAAACCTGTCTGGGCAGGTTGCATCTACAGATCCTGGAGTGTTAAATGGTATTAACCACTGTTGCTTCCCTTCCTCCCACAGTAGAAAATTTGGAGGGCCAAGAAGCCCCCATAGCAGACAGAAGGATGCAATTAAAAATCTTGTGATTTGGATGTGATTCAAGCACCAGTTTGGCCTCCTTTAGGCAGCATGAAAAGAGTACAGCAATTGTATAGGTAAGTTGGCTTTACAAGGCTTCTTGGTGAGATTTTTCCAAACTGCATAGGATATCTCACACAGTCCACATTATCAATACAAACAGAGTCCAAGAGCCACAGAGACAGAGAAAACATTTAGAAGAAAGTTATAACCCTGATCCCCAAACTGGCTGTGGTAAGATTGAACTTCCTTAATACACTTTATGAGATTTGACAGACAGAAAACTCAGGTATGAAAGTTTTTCTTTCCATTTAAAATGCTGTGCATATGCTAACATTTTAGTGGTTAAGGCACAAGTATCCAAATATTTAAAAACAATATTCAAATTTATTACATGAGTTCTCCTGCTTCCCGTGGGGTCCTTCCCACGGGAGACAGTCTTTCACAAACTTTTCCAGCATGAGTCCTTCCCAGGGGCAACCATTCTTCACAAATTGCTACAACGTTGATCATTTTTCCATGGGTACAGTCCTTCAGGCAGAGGCTGCTATAGTGTGGGTCCCCCACAGGGCCACAGGTGGTACCAGGAAAACCTGCTCCAGTATGGGCTCCTCTCTCCACAGGTCTGCAGGTCCCTGCCAGGATCCTGCTCCAGCTTGGGCCTCCCATGGGGTCAAACCCCCCTCGGTCACCCACCTACTCCGGTGTGGGATCCTCCACAGGCTGCAAGCAGATCTCTGCAGGGGCACAGCTGCCTCACCATGGGCTGCAGGGGAACCCCAGCTCCAGCACCTGGAGCACCTCCTCCCTCTCCTGCACCGACCTTGGCGCCTGCAGAGCTGTTCACGTGTTCTCACTTCACTCTTCGCTGGCTGCAATTTTCATCTGCCCAATATATTTTTTATTTTCCTTCTTAAATATGTTATCACAGAGGTGTTACTACCATTCCTGATTGGCTCAGCCTTGGCCAGTGGCGGGTCTATCCTAGAGCCAGCTGGCACTGGCTCTGCTGGACATGGAAGATTCTGGCACCTTCTGCAGAAGTCATCCTTGTAGCCCCCTGCTACCAAAACCTGGCCACAGAAACCAAATACACAGGCTAAGTGTGTATACGAACAGAAAAGGAAGCTCTGTAATCAAAATTTATATTCACTGAAGAGACAGGAGTTGTGGGCAAAAATATTATCTAATTGTGTATGCAAAGACAATATGAAATTGTATTTGCACAGGCAGGCAGATCCTTAATTCTGAAATCCCTAACTTTTGAACTCTGACATTCTTTTAACATAATTTTTCAATATAGTGCACAAGGTATAATGCATATATGCAGAAAATGCAGTTCTGGCAGCAACACTCTCACTTTATCTGTTGTTAGTTATTTCTTTTCTCAGAAAACTAATGAAGCCCAAAAGCACTTCATAATTTGCAACAGAAGGGAATTGACTTTCGTCTATCATTCTTAATTCTTTCTTTTTGTTACTATTAAAACAGTTACCTGTGCCAGCTAATTTAACTCTGACTTGTATTGATATACTACATTCTTATTTTTGATTGTCTGAAAGGAAAGGGAAATCAAGGTTTGATCAATCTGTCTATTCTGCTCTCACAGGTACGGTTAAAGGGGATGCTTTCAAAATATTTTTTTTTCTATTACAGAGATGATCTGTAGTATCATGATCAAACTGCATTAAAATAATAAAAAATCCCTAAACTTCTAGGAGCATCAATCAGAATTGGCATTCAGTTTGTATTTCACCAGAATATTTTAGCATGCCATCTTATTTCAGCAAGCAGATGGCGTAGCATTTAGTTCTCAGCTGTTGGGAGTGTTGATGGACTTATCATCTTTGGCACAGTTTGTGTCATACTTTTTAAATAATAGCACTTTTCACTAATTGATAGAAATTATACAATTCAACTATGTACCCAATACTTAGCTTAGGGTGATGAACTCTACGAAGTTAGTGTTTTATGAACTTCAGTTTGTAACTTCAGTTTCCTGATATCTGAGAGATTTCAGTTCCAGAAGCATTAATCATTTCATGTATTTGATTTACCTGAATTTTTGCCTATTTAAGAGTAAACTCCTGAGATCAGTTGGGTTTTTCTTAAATACATAGAATGTGTAGATTGTCCAGGCAGTTTGAGGAATTTACCTTGTTTGAGGGAACCCAGGTTATTTATATAAATATTAGTAAGAACATATTGCAGCTGCAGAAAAAGTGCTCTTCTGAATCTTTAATCAGTGTGATTTTAGAACCTATAAGAAAGGTAAGTTACAACAAAACTGCTTTGTTTTTAGTAACCTGACAAGATATTGAGTCTCAATTTTTCCTTTCTCTGCTAGTTATTTCCTTGACATCTCAGACTTGTACATTTTATTACAAAAAGCAAACTATTATATTGCTCAAAGTACAGAATTAATTAACTTCCTCTTGGAAAGTCTCAATGACAAAAAAGATCCTACTTTTCCCAAAACACATACTGCCTGAAGAGAACAATTCAGTATAAAAGAGGTTTCAATCACTTGTTCAGAAATTATCATAGCTAAAGCCTGTTTTAAAAATTATTTGCTGATTTTATATACAAGATTTTTGGCCGAGAGACAGCATTGTTTAAACAGTAAAACATAAAATATAAAATTGCACTAAAGAATATAAATAAAACAAGATTATAATACTGCTTCATAATGTCTTATTAACCAAGAGTTCATTAACTCCAGAAGACATGGTGTAGTATACAAAAAAATCCAATTAGTTCTAAATGAAGGGTTGTTTCTAAAAGGAGCAACTACCAATTTATTGGAAGTGCAACTCTGAAGGTTCTTATTCAACCAGTTCAATCTGCTTTGTACATATTTTCTCATCAATAGTAATTTAGATAGGTATTTTTTTAAGCTATGTTCACTTAACTGTATAGTAAATCTTTTGTTCATCAAACAGAAAAATAAATTGTCTTTACAGAAGAGAATAGGCTGAACATTAACCTTTTAGTGTGCAAGCTCTGAAGCACTTTATTTATTTGTATTTCCTAACCTGAGAACTTTATTGTGCAGAAATGACTGTGTTGTTTGGAAAAAAAAGCAAAAAACAAAGCAAAACAAAAATCAACACCAAACCAAAACAAAAGAACCTTGAATGGCTTTATGACTTTTTCAGCAGATGATCCACATATTAATTAAAACAGTGAAAATATCCACTGATAAGCATAGTTGTTCTCAGACACCCAAGTAAGTTTTTTTTTCTTTTAAGAAAGGTATTTGACAGGTTAAAACTAAGTACACTATAGAAGAGAAGATCTGTGCAGCAGAACCAGAGGAGAAGAGATGTTGAGAAAGAAAAGCAGAAAGAGGAGAAAAAAGCCTTTCAGAGGCAAGATGGCAGAAAACTGTTTACACCGAATTTAAAAATGAGATAAAAAATATTCTCTCTGTCTAGATAGACTGCTAGATAGGTATCCAAGTATGTTCTGAAAACAAGATTTCTTGTTGAAGTGACTATGCAGTTTAAACTACCATTGATTTCCAGAAAAGTGCAGACAGTAAAAGCTGAATTAAAACTTTAGGATTTGTCAGCTAATAATTCATAAATAAAAATTATTAAATAAAATTTAGCATGATTTGGTATGGGTTGTGGTTGTACCATTTAACGTAAAATAAATTTCCATGATAAATTTCCAGTTACTCCAAACAATTTCTTAGCAATATCACTAAAAATTCCCAAACATCTTCCCTCTATGCTTTTGAGATTACAGTTTTGAAAGAATTTCATTTAAAGGGTTCAGAGAATTCACTGGAGTCTGAGATAGCAAAACAATGTATTCAGGTGTTAAGACCGCCCAATAAAAAGGTATTACAGGGTGAGATAAAAGCACTGAAAGAAATTCGATGTAAGTCTTTCATTGCTTTGTTTATCTTACTGAGATTAATGTATCAGCCTCTATAGGAGATAACAGGAAACTAAACAATTTTTAGAGCTTTTTTTTCCTCATGCTTTTCTAGTCCCAAATTGACATTGGTTTGGGGGTTGGGGTTTTTTTTGTTTTTTTTTGGTTTTTTTTACTAAGGGCTCTTTAATGTCATTCAGCAAGCAGCTCAATTTCAGTATGTTCTTACCTTAGAGGGTATGAACTCTCTATACAAGTCAATATGACTAAAGATGCTTCAAAGTAATTGCTATTAATGATTCATTTTACACAGCATTAAACACTTTCAAATGTGGAGTTCATTCGGTGTGACAATACAAAGAAATTAAGAAGATGGTTTGTTTGGTAATGTTGTATGCAGAAGTTTTGCGTGGCCACTTTATATGGCCATCCTGTCAATATATTTTCGGTCTGCTCTGTAACAAATGTACGTCTGAAAACATCATCTCATGAAGTTCTCTTGAATATTTTATTAATCGTGCATATTGTGCATATTAATTTGTTTCTCTTCAGTATTTGTTGAATGGACAAACAGTCCAAAGAATTAACTCATATTCAAATTCGAGTCAGAGACCAGTAGAGTTTTTATTGCAGATGGTGTAGCTGAAACATAGTGTTTTTCCTCTCTCACTGCTTGCTTTTAGTTTTTTGCCTGAATTAATATTCCAGTTTCCCTCCAAGAACTTCCTTCCTAAGAATAATCTCTTATGTGTCTAAATGGCTTTTTCTTTTAATGATGAAACATACAACAATGGGATGTTACACAGTTTTATCAAAATCTATAGATATTAGAGGAAGTAATGAGCTGTTTTATGATTCTGTGATTGTGAACACTGAAGTTGACTCTGAGTAGCAGGTTGAGTAAGATGATCTCCTGACATTGCCTTCAATCTACAGTATTTTGTGATCCTATAAAGATATTTGTTCAATAATAATTTTGATGAATAGTGAAAAATGTAAGAATAAAAAGGATATATTAAAATATATTTTGGTTAGGTTTTGACTGTTTGTTTCTTCCCTCTGTTTTCAAAGCCTGAAACTGTATGAATAAATTTGTGTTTCTTTTAAGATGTTAATTTAACCTATTGGCTATCAGACATTTTCAAATTAGGCCTGAAGCAATTAGTCATTGTCTCATACAACAAATGTAATATGATACCTGCTGATATGATAAATTGGCAAGCTTATTTCTTCTAATGTATAACAATTATTATTGCTGTTAATAATTACTTTCTAATATGTAATCCAACCCTTTCTAGTATACTTTTTCTTTGGATGCAGGAGGCCCCCTTGGATTCTTATATAGAAAATACTTCTTAACACGTCTCACAGAGATATCTATATTATTTGATCTTAAAATATTTTCTTTATTTTCATATAGCATCCAAAGAATATTAATTCATTTTTTAAAATGTATTTTCTCTGGAAAGCATGAAATATATTATTATGTTACTGACAGTATTGTGTTCCTATATTTTATTCAGTGTGGATTTTGAAAATATCTCAGTTAATTTAGTGCCATGATGTGATACATTTTAGAAAAGTAGCAGGTATCTAAAATTTTGCAGATGCAAATTATGTTCACTTAAAAGATGATAAGGATCTATATATTTTCTGAAAGATTTTTCCTATAGTCTTTTTTCTAACTATTTTTTTTTGTTGGCCTGCAATAAAACTAGTGCTTGAGCCTTCACAGACCAGGATCAGGTTACCTTCTAGTTTTTATTTTTTTGTAAGGCTGTCAGTCTATAGGTCAAATAATATGTCACCACTTTACAGACAGAATCTCTTTTGTTATTAATCAAAGGAGTTCATCAGCTTACTTATCCAGGAACTTACAGAAGGAATTAATGATCATGTAACTGTTCACTATGATCCTTAAAACCCCTTTAAAGTCACAACTTTCATAATAAAGTGTCAACAATTACACTTTTAATTTATTGGCAAGGGTATTGAATAACTCTGAGCTAAGCCAAAGTTCTATGTGATCCTTTCTACACCAAAGAGAATCATATATCCTGGGAGACCTGTGAGATTGGTTGTTTTCTGTAGTGTCACGTGTGACGCTGCCTGTATATGATAAAGAATAACTACACACTCTCCAGAGCTGGTGGAATCAGAGAGCCTTTATTAGAATTCCGCGCTCACTTTTATATCCCATAACCATGTGATCTCTTTATCCAATGGGGGCTGTAAACCTCGGTGCATGCTCTTTGGGCCTCTCTGCCCTGGTACATCCCTCTGTACCTCAGACACGCCCCTACATCACCCCCTTCTTTACTATTTAAGAGGATCACAAAAACAGTGCAAAACAACAGTGCAAACAAACATAACAGTACTTGTAAACTACCAAAGCTTGCAGTGACCCAACACACTACCAGGGCAGAGAGGCCCAAAGAGCATGCGCCGAGGTTTACAGCCCCCATTGGATAAAGGGATCACATGGTTATGGGATATAAAAGTGAGCGCGGAATTCAAATAAAGGCTCTCTGATTCCACCAGCTCCGGAGAGTGTGTAGTTATTCTTTATCATATAAAGGCAGCGTCACACGTGACGCTACAGTTTTCTACTGTCACTTATGATAAAATTATGTACAGGTACATTCACTTCCTCATTAGATAACACAGCTTTAGCCATGCAACTGCATAACAGGTTTGCATTACATCTGGACTATGTATCTCTATATTTTTATTTTTTTAAATCTAGATTCTTTTGATAAAATCATATTTATCACAAAGCAGAATGGTTTCGTTGGGACCACATGTTTCAAGTTTAAAAGCATGATGTCATCTTTGCATCTCTAGGCATATGAATGTACAAAGGTAATATATACACAATGGTATTTGGAAGATGAATTTTTGAGTATATTGAAAAATTTATATGTATTAGTGAGTAGGATAAATGCTACAGTTGTGTCATTCAAAGCACATTATATTGATTATATACTGAAGAATAGTATTGAATATTCTTAAGTCCAAAATATTTTGTAAATTTCCCTTCAGAAAAATGTATATGGGTATATCATAGAAAACATATTGGAAAAAAATTAGAAACCATGTACAAGGAGGTTAGAATTATTCAGGTTGTGGTCCAATTTCCATTTGGTTCAAGCAAGACTTTGAAAGCAAAGTATGAGAAACAAGCAGATAGTTTAGATTCTCAGAAAATATAACTTCAGCTGGAAGCAGATTTCTTTCCCTGTTGATTCTCACAATATTGTGGGTTCTACGCTCCATCTGCTATAAAAGTTTCCACTGTCACCTGAAGTATCAAGAGAAAATTCTCTAATTTTACAAGATTGTTTATTAAAAAGCAATAACAATGAACAAAATATTTCCCATTAAGTGATATCAGTAATTTATTACATATTACATATTACAAATTACATATTAATGTATGAAAAATATAGCAGCGTATTGATGTTCAATACTGTGTATGATGAAGTCAGCTGTCAATCATGAACTTAATTTAAAACAGAAGCTGTGTAAGGTTATTTTAGCATTCCTGATGTGATTGATTGAAAAAGAATGGTAGACATGTGTAGAACCATATTATTGTGTTAAATGCAAGTTAAGATATTTTACACATTCTTACCACAACTTTCAAATCAGTAACAAAACTCTTATTGACCTAACCTGGAACTCGTTCAAGAACTTCATAAAAGAAAAAAAAAAGAACTCTAACAGTAATGTTGACTTTTCTCACTTCCATTTTATTTCAGTAATGTACTGGCACACATCCAGTGAAGATATATATATATACATATATGTATATATCATTTGCAGTCAACTAGATGAAATGGTAAAATTTTATTTAGAATATCAGATAAAATATTACTCATGATAACTGAAGCTGTGCTAAAAATCAAGACAAGGGCTCTATTTTGTAAAGCACTGTGTAACACACTTTACATACAAAAGAGATGATTTTTTGGGGGTGAAAAGCTTAAGGATAAAAAACTCAATTATAACTGTTATGAAAGGGACAGAAAGAAGTCTGTTTACAATCTTTAATAAGCAAAATCTATTTGACACTGTAGCACATGACCATCTCCTCATCTGTGGTGCATTTAGCTTGGCTGGCTGCCAGGCTGCTGTCTCACCGCTGCTCTCTCACTCCCCCTCCTCAGCAGAAGAAGCTCATGGATCAAGGTAAAGACAGTGAGATAATTTATGAATTACCATCACAGGTAAAACAAAATTACCTTGATGAAAATTAATTTAATTTATTGCCAGTTAAAATATATTTGAAAAGCAAGGGGAAAAAAAAAAGGACTAAAGTCTATCTCCCCCTCACCCCAAGCATCATGGGGAGAGATGGGCAATAGGGGTGGTTACCATCAGATAAGAATAGCTCCTCTCTGGCATTCCTTCCTCCTCATACTTCCCCTGTAGCAGCATGGGTTCTTCACTGACCACAGCTCCTTCAAGAAATACCCAGCTGCTTTGCATTGAGATCCTCCACAGGTTGCAGTGTGGATATCCGCTCTGGCATGGTTCTCTCCAAGGCCTGCAGGGATATACCAGGTTCAACGTGGTGTTTCCACCAGCTGCAGTGAAACTTCTGCACCTCCATCTGTAGTACCTCCTCCCACTCCCACTCTGACATTGGTATCTACAGGGTGGTTTTTATCACTTCTTACTACCTCTACGGCATCTTTTGCCACTCCTTACCCATGCTTTCCCAGAAGTCCCATCCAAGGCTGAGGGGCTCAGCTGTGCTCTGTGGTGGGTCCATTGGAGCTGGCTGAAATCAGCTGTGCACAGCATGGGGTAGTCCTGGTCTCTTAACACAGGGGCCACCCTGCAGCCCTCACCACTGTCAGTGCTTGGACATCTACACAACACCTCTGCAGAGAGGCAAGAATAGACTCTCTGGACCTCAGCATCTGCTTCTCTTGTACATTAATGCACTGAATCCATGCACAGGTGGTAGGTTCTACAAATAGTGCAATTAATAGAAAACCTTTGTATCTTATTGAAAAAAGTGGAAAAAAAAATGAACACATGCAGGAGATGCAAAGGTATGCAGATGCTTTTGTATCCCTGTGAAATTTATAGCTCAAGCTTTTGTTTTACCAACAATAATGCATTTAGAAATCACAATGTATATAGAATTGAAGCAATGCCAAAATATCCATATAGACAGGGAGAGCATTACTTGAACATGAGCCTGATAAACCTGGAGAGTAATGGCTTACAATCACAAGAGATTTATTTGCATCAGAGGAGCATTTGCATATGGACAAGTTGCAGAACAGGAACAGAGACACAAAACCATCGTTGCGTGTCTTTGCACTTTGTGAATAGAAATATGAATACATTATGATCTGAACTGGTACTAGTCTATGTTATTAAATTACAAATTTATTTGAAATATGCTGTGATATAAGTTATACATTCAGCTGACAAAATAAATATTCACTAAGTAGTCTTAATAAAATTTTTCACATATTTCAAAAGTGGATCTACTCAATTTGTAAAAAAGCGTACTCCTAACGATGGTTAATTCAGTATGCTAAATCTATCTCATGTTTCTTTTGTCAAATAACGGTAGACATATTTTCTGCATTTTATCAATTCCTCTCAAAATGGAGATGGGTGAGGGAGTTCTTTGAAAAAACCACATTCTTATTCTTAAATAAAACATATGCTATTTACCAATACGTGTACGTATATGTACATATAACATATGTTTATTTTTCTACTAAAGAGACTAGTAAACTTCACATAAAATCCCATAGAAAAAAATAGTAAATAATCTAAAACTTTTAGAATTTAACCAAAACACAAAGCAAGGTTTAGATACTGTTACTGATGTCAGTTAAAGGACCCCTACCTTAACATCTGTCTGGCTGTACAGAGGTACAGTTTCTGGTTCTGCTATGGTCTCAGTTAACTTTAGGTTCAAACAGAAATCCACTATTTCAAAACTGGAAACTAATGTACAGTCAACTGATTCTTTTGTCTTTTGTTAAATGCATAAAGATTTCTATATAATTTTCCACTTTTTAAAATATAATTTGTATGAAACATTAAATACACACATATATATCCTTCAAGTAAACTGACATCAAAACATATTTAATTCAAGAAAAAATGTTTAGACATTCTAGCAATACCAAGATAACGTAAGACTTACTGGTATTCAATTTTCAAATAGGCTGATGTCCTGATATAGCTGAGGTTTCTATTGCACAGCCTCATGGCAGAAGACTATTTGCCAAATAATGGAATTTATCCAGTTTCTTTAAATGGCTCAAGGCAGGTTTTTGATGTGTCTTGGAAAGAACACTTTTTGACTTTCTTTTGCCCGTCCTGCTTGTTTAGATTATGTACTTGAAGCAGAAACTCTTTAATTAGATTTTTTCCAGGTGGCATAAACCTGGGCTTATCTGATGTTCCTTGCAGTTCTGTAATAGCATAAATACTAGTATTAATAAATAGTTAATAATCTCATATACTTGTTACACATAATTGGTCTTGATTTACCTATTTGCATAACATTAATAATGCTTAAGTTGTAACAATGACAATAGAATATTACATTGTAAAGGTAAGATTATAAGAGCTAGGAAATACAGATATGCATCACTAAATATTCTTTAACTATAGTTTTCTTCCACAGAAATCTTTGATTCTTTGATTTCATGTGCTGCAAATGTTTATTGAATGATGAAGGTAATCAATATTTTAGGATTTATGACCACTCTTTACCTTCCCTTTTACCTGCACATGGTTGAAATCTTGTTCTAAACTATTAATTATTGATTTTCTCATAGTCTTCTTTTCCAACAACATTAATATCAGTGACAAACCCCTGAGAAATGTTAACACAAGCATTAAAATAGGAGAGGATAAAATGGTTGATTCACATCAATTGATTCTATTTGCATGCTTCTTCAAAACTTTTTTTCCTTTAAAACTAAAGGATTATTTTGTACTTTGCATTTCATGAAAACCTGTATGTTCTAATTTTGCTACAGTATTTCAAAAAGTATACTGATTATATTTCAGAAATACCTCAGTATCAAAGGGCTAGGTATTCTGACAATTTTCTTGCCATTTTACGGGATCACAGAATGGGTAATGTTGGAAGAGACCACTGGAGGTCGCCTAGTCCAACCTTCCTGATTAAGCAGAGTCATCCTAAAGTATGTTACTCAGGATTGTGTACAGTCAGCTTTTCAATATGTCCAAGGAAGGAGACTCCACAACCTCTCTGGGCAACCTGTTCCAGTGTGTGATCAATCGTGCAGTAAAAAAGTTCTTCCTCGTGATCAGGTAGAACTTCCTGGGTTCCAATTTCTGCCTGTTGCCTCTCACCCTATTGCTTGGCACCAAGGAGAATCTGGTCCATCCTCCTGACACTCTCTCTTCAGATACTTCTACAGATTGATAAGATCCCCTCTCAGTCTTCTCTGCTCCAGGTTAAACAGGCCCAGCTCCCTCAGCCTCTCCTCATAAGAGATGCTTCAGTCCCTCACTGTCTTCAGCCTTCTGTCTGGGCTGTTGTTGTTGTAGCGTAGTGCACTGTAAGCCTTCTTCACTGCCAAGGTACACTGCTAGCTCACATTTAGCCTGCTGTTCACCAGGATCCCCCAGTTTTGTGCAGCAGAGAAGCTCCTCAGCCAGTCTGTTTCCAGCTGGTCTATTGGGCCCAGTATAGGGCTTTGCAATTCCCATTACTGAATTCACACAGTTCTCGTCATCCCATTCCTCCAACCTGTCTATATCATTCTGCAGGGTGGTCTTCCGTAATGGGTTTATTATACTCCCTGAGAGGGAAAAAGGGAAATAGAATAAGTCATTTATGTGGATTCTGCCAATAAGATATTCCACACCATATAATGTCAACCCAGTTATTTAAACAGCCAGGAAGGAAGAGAGTCTCTCTTCCTCTTCTGGTTGCCGAGCAAGGCCATTTTGGGAAGAAGAAAGCATTGTTTGTTTGGGAAGTATCTTTATTTTTAGGTTTTCTTTGTACACATATATTTTATAGTGTTTTCTATCTTCGTGTAATATAAATAATCTTTCTTAGCGGTTCTGATTCTACTAGTAGTTTTTTCCCCTTCCCTCTCTCATTTCCCCCCCCACCCCTTCCTTCGAAGGGACTTGGGTGCAGGCCCAGTGGATACCTGGTGTTCAGCCAAAGTAAGAAATAACATTTTCCTTTTGAATATTTTTAGTGCTCATCACAGTATGGTGTTGTCCGTGACTTTGATAAAAGTACATAGAATCACAGAATATGCCAAGTTGGAAGGGACCCATCAGGATCACCGAGTCCAACTCTTGGCCCTGAAAAGGACACCCCAAGAATCACACCATGTGCCTGAAAGCATTGCCCAAATGCTTCTTGAACTCTGACAGGCTTGGTGCTGTGACCACTTCCCTGAGAAGCCTGTCCCAAAGCTCAATTACCCTCTGGGTGGAAAAGCTTTTCCTGATATCCAGCCTAAACCTCTCCTGACTTTGCTTTATGCTTTTCACTTGAGTTCTGTCACTGATCAAAAAAGTGAAGAGAATCACAGAATATTCTGAGGTGGAAAGGACCCGGAAGGATCAAGTCCAACTCTTAAGTGAATGGCCCACATGGGGATAAAACTCACGGTGTTTGTATTACTAGCATCATGTGCTTACCAGCTGAGCTAATCTCAGAAATTAGTACCTGCCCCTCGTCTTCCCCTCATGAGGATGTTGAAGAATGTGATGAGGTCTCCCCTTAGTCTTCTCTTCTCCAGGCTAAACAAACTAAGTGATCTCAGCCTCTCCTCATATGGTGACCCCTCCAGAACCTTTACCATCCTTGTAGCCCTCCTCTGGACACTCTCTAATTGCCTAAGTCTTTTTATATTGTGGTGCCCAAAACTCCACATAGTGCTCAAGGTGAGACTCCACCTGTAAAAAAAGTCATACTTTTCTTCCATCTGATGCATGTTGGCATTGAGTGGGACTCATTTCAGTAAATTCAATTGTCTACTTTAAGAAGAGATACACTGAATTCCATAAATGAATATTTGTCACTGATTGATTATTGATTACAAAGATAACTAGTGAACTCATCTTGAGCACCGATATCTAGAACACATATGGTCTGTCTCCTGGATCTCATATATGGTGTTATGACCATAGCAAGGCTTGTGTTGGAAGGGACCTTAAAGGTCATCTAGATCATCTAGGTCAACCTCCCCACCATGACCAAAGATGCCACACACTAGATCAGATTACTCAGTACCTTGTCTAACCCCTTCCAGGAATGGGGTACCCCCATCTTCTCTGGCAACCTATTCCAGTGCTCACCACCTTCACAACAAAGAATTACTCCTCAACATCTAATCTAAATCTCTCCTCTTTTAGTTTAAAACTGTTGCCCTTTGTTCTGTTACTATCTGCCTGTGTATAAAGTCACTCTACCTCTTCTTTATAAACCTCCTTTAAGTGCTGAAAGGCTGCAATGAGGTGTCTTTGGAGCCTTCTCTTCTCCAGGCTGAGCATCCCCAACCATCAGCCTGTCTTTGTAGGAGAGGTGCTCCAGCCCTCTGATCATTTTTGTGGCCCACCTCTAGATTGGCTCTAACAGGCCCATGTCTTTCTTGTACTGGGGACCCCAAACCTGGACATGGTGTTCCAGGTGGGACCTCATAAGAGAAGAGTAGAGGGGCAGAATCGCCTCCCTTGACATGCTCACCATGCTACTTTTTGTGCAGCCCAGGATGCAGTTGGCTTTCTAGGCTGCAAGCACGCATGGGTGGATCTCCAGCTTTTCATTCACCAGAACTCCCAAGTCCTTCTCTGAAAGACTGCTCTCAATGAGTTCTTCTCCCAGTGTGTACTCATGTCTGGGATTGCACCAATCCAGGGGCAGCACCTTGCACTTGGACTTGTTAAACTTCATGAGGTTCTTATGCCAAAAAGAAAGTCCTTCCATTCTCTAGCTCTCTGGAAAAGCTGAAGTACTAAAAAAACAGCTTTAAAAAATGTGAAAAACACTGTATGGTGAAAGCAGATACAGGCATTAATGCAGTCCAGCTATGTTTGTGTAAAATATTTTAATATTAGGTTATGTGATAAAAGCTCATCTGCATTGCTAGATTGGGAATACATCTTCAGCTTCAATACTGTTTGGAACTGGGAAACGGATATGAAGTGGCCTCCCTTCTTGCACCCACCTTCACACATACTGTTTCTATGTTGTAAGTAGTTGGGATAGGTCAAAGCCTTTCACGTGTCCAAAGAAAAAGAAAGTACTCATTGCTGAAAAAGTAAAATCAGAAGAAATTATGAAGATGTTCGATCACTTAAATCTTTCAGAACAAGAGAAAAAAACAGGTGAAGAAACAATCTTTATATGTTGCTTACAGCATAAGTAAGATCCTATAAGAAGTTACAAGTCAATGGGTTTTTTTTGTTTTGTTTTGTTTTTTTCTTTAAGGTACAAGTCATTTATTCCTATTATTTCCATGAGGTATTATTCATACGACATCCATGGGTTTTGTCTTCTTAGATGCTCACTGGAACTACTCAGATTTACCTAATTCAAGCTTGTAAATATAACAAGAGGTAAATCGGAACACGTTTCCTAACATTAGGATGGAGCATATCTTTGACAGTCCTTTGAGGTTGAAAGTAGTTGTGTTTTTGTATTTTCCCTCCAGTTTTACGAACCATAATTTAGATCCTAAAGTGCGTTACAGTTTTCATAGTTTCATATTCTTCTGGGTTGATGTCAAGTGCTGACAGTATGACATTTTGGATACTCATCTATCTTATTTCAGGGATCTCCAATGTGTGCAGGAGCCATAAACCTCTGCTTTTCTCATTTACAAACTTTTTCAGGCAGTGTTGCTCAATCTAGTTCTATTTAAGTATTGCTTAGTTTTATCAAAAAACCCCATGTTTTGAAGCACATATAATCAATCAAAAATGCCATATTTTCTTCTGTATATTTGGTGTAATGCAGATTGAATAATAATTATGAGAATTAGAGGTATAATTCAATATAAATATTTCCATAATTATAATTGAGTTGTAAAATTAGACTAATACAGATACTCCAATCTATCAAATATATTTTGAATTTGGTTTTATTCATAAAACAACCAAACAGATAAGAAGGGGGTAGGATGGGGTGAGGGATGAAAATGACAGGGTTTTTACGTGGCCTGATGTAAAATTAGTGAAATAGTATTATATTTTATTGACATAAATCAAATTACATGATGGTCAGGAAAAAAACTATTAAGTTAAAAGGTCAAAATTAAATAAAAATTTTCAGTGTTGTCTATTGCCTCATTGAAGTATTTTAATTCATTAGAACCAAAATTCACTTTGGTGTTTATGTATACTTCTTTTATGGTTTCTTTCTTAAGATAAATAATTCTGAAATCACAGAAATGTAGAATGTGAAAAAAGAAAACACTTCACAGTCAATTCTAATCATACTCCATTAGGATTTCCCCCAAAGTTACGCTGGGGAAAGATAACCGGCCTAAGAATGCTAAGATGACATGTTGTGCTAATCTATGTTCCCATAATGACTCCAGTCATGCTTCAATTCTCATAGATACGGAAGATTTTTGTCAGCATATTTCCCTGGTTTTTCAGTACTCAGTAGCCCGTATTTAGTTATGCTTTTCCACTATTTTTAGCCAGAAGAGATTGTTCCACTTTTTCCTTGCATAGATCCTTAGGAAGTAAACAGGGGGTTGGTGAATGAACAATCTCAAGCATTGCAATGATCATCCATGCTGCATCAGCATTAGTTCTCTCCTTGGTTTCTTTGGCCTACCTGTGGTAGCCCTATGGAAACTCTGTTATGAGGTTAGTGTAGACATTAGCCAAGCTAATGCTATAGCTCTTGGATCTAGAAATGAATCCTGGCCATGAAGGACTTAAATTTTATATATTTGTGTCTTTTTTTAGGACTGGTATTCCAGGCACCTTATTTTTTGCCGTGTTAGTGGCCATTGTTCATGAGTATCAATGCTATTATGAATAGGATTCTCTCAAAACAATAGAAAGATGATTGCAAGTGCTCAGATTGTTCCAGATAATTCAGTTAGTGATCCTTTCATGTTGAACTTTGTTATTGATCCATAAAACACTCGGTTTGTTGAAAGTAAACTTTTTTATTTCAACAGTTTTCATATATATATATTCATTCTTATAAATAGACATCTCTGTATGTGTGTGTGTGTGTGTCATTGCTTGCTCAGAAAATCAAATGTTTCTTAAAATCACAGAATTGTACAATACCCTAAGTTGGACGGGATCCACAAGGATCATCAAATCCCAACTCCTAGTCCCACACAGGTCAGCCCCAAAAATCACACCATGTGCCTGAGAGTCTTTTCCAAACACTTCTTGAACTCTCTCAGGGTTGGTGCTGTGACCACTTCCCTGGGAAACCAGTTTCAGTGCCCAAACACCCTTGGATGAAAAACCTTTTCCTATTAATGAACCTAAATCTTCCCTGAAGCAACTTCATGTCATTCTCTCATGTCTTGTCACTGGTCACCACAGAGAAGAGATGAGTGCCTGTCCTTTCACTTTCCCTCACAAGGAAGTTGTAGACTGCGATGAGGTCTCTACTCAGCCTCCTCTTCTCCAGGTTGAACAAACCAAGTGATCCTGTTTTGATTTTTTGTCTAAATGATAATGCAAACACTAACCTATTCTCTTCAGAAAACTGTACTACTTTTAAGCTAAAAACCAGTACAACAAGTTGGTCTCAATCACTGTATTTGGTCTGCCAAAATGAATGTGACCTCTTCTGTTGTTACATTAATAAGGTTCTTTTCTCTAGAGTAATGCTTTGGGAGGTACCAGTGTAATCTCTGTCTTTTGGCATTCCTTCCATGTCAAAGATCAATTGTTACATGAGGACTTTTTTTTTTAACCTCTTTTTTTCCTATGAGAATTATTCAGTCGTGTTGATTCATCAAGAAAAAAATTGGAACATAGAAAATGGACCAGCTCCAAGGTCAATCTATGAATTAATATGGAACAGAGATGTTTCAGGGAAGCTATAATAACAATTTGTATAGAAAATGCTGATGCCTTGCAATTTGAAAGAAAAGGAAAAAGAAAAAGAAAAAAAAGGTAAAAAATGAAGAACAAAAAGGGAATGGAAACAGAATTTCATTGTTGTTTTGAAAATGTGCTGCTTCAACAATGACAGACTCTAGTGTGAGGACTTGAGATTAGCCCTGAAAGTCTCTCAAGCCAAAAGAGCAAAGTAGGGGAGCAGGCCAAAATCAACACAAGCTTGAAAACCTTCCTGACATAAGTTTTAAGACGCTTTGCCAAGGAATCCCTTGCATCACTGGCAATATTGTCAAACAGTCTGACTAGTCAGAACTGATCTGCATGATAAAAAATTATTTCCTGACAGACTAATGACAGTCCCTAAGTTAAGACAGTTTATTTACAAACTTGACTTATGGATGAATTTGTACTAATATTAGAATTGAAATGAAGTTTTAGCATAGTCAGAAAGAATAGTGGGCATATCCAATTCCATTTTGTCTGTGGATCCCCCTTTGATAGACTATAGACAAATAAATTGTATTTATAAAGTGCAATGATGTTCCAAAGACAATTGAATCCCTATAATCTAAACTAAAATTTGTGGTATCTTGAAGGAGAGTCTCAGATTTGTGTCTTCACTAAAGAAAAAACAAAAGGGAATGCAATTTATGCATTTTTTTTTTCCTGGCAGTGCATAAAGGACAGCTTCTTTTCCTAGCCAGACAAATGCACATAACTTGGGCCAAGTTGTATCATCTGTTGTCTTTTCTTTGGTGGAGAAAATCTCTGGTGACAGCAGAATGCAGAAAGGAGAATTACCGTTACTCTTGCTATGAGGGAAGGGTGAGAGGTAGCAAACCAGGCAAACCCATAAGTCAACTGCTTCTCTTTGCTGTGCTGCTAATGAGAAAACTGCTTTTCTAAAATCTTAGGAGCACAGAAGTATTTTAGAGATCTTTATATAATTCATGTCTATTTGTATTAATCTCATTTTCACGTTAAGACAATATAATTTCAGTTTCTGTGTTCTTTAGAAGTATTAATCTTTATTATGCAAAATTCCCTCTTACAGTTATCACACACATTATTATAACTCTCTTAAGATAATTAAACTTCAGAATGATTGATATTAAACTATTTTTATTGAGTCTTCAGAAGCTATCAATCAAGGTTCTAGGTCCTTTTTTTTTTCCTTTTTATAAAAATAGCAAACAAATAATCTGTGCTGCAAAGAGGTTCTACCGTAGGTGGAAAACTTAGAGATATTTTGAAGTTAAAATGAAACCGTAGTCATATTTGCCCTTCTTGTAGGCTTGGGGTCAGAAAGAGAGGAAGGAGTACATGGAAGGAGAAAAACTGTCCTATCCTATGAAATAGGTTTCATCTATTGTACCATTGCCTATCTTGCAGGAAATAGGAATTTTCAAACTGATTAAAAAAAAAAATAAAAAAGAAAATCAAAGAAAAAATCTTCATACCGCCCGTAATCCAGTGTGTTGAAATCTGTTACCTAGAGAACTATGCTGCAGCACAGGAAGCTTGAATTCAAAGAAATAATTTAATAATTCAGATCAGACCATTCTGCTTACTCTCACTCCTCCGTTTTCCAATAAATGAATAAAAGCCTGTTCAATGGGTTTGGACCTTTCATAGCTAATGAAAGATCTTTCTAATCCCTGCACCCTGGGCTATTTTAGTCAGATGGAAACACCTTTGTTTCGTTTTTAGTCACAAATGACTGTCAAAACTAATTCGTATGTTATTGTGAAATGTTATATTTTGAACACCATGCACATTTTATGATTTAAAAGCAGTAAAAAACATGGCCCATCACTAGTTAAGATTTCTTGATCGAGGATGAATTGCACACATTCATATAGTGTTGCTAATTTATAACAGGTAAGTGTCAAAATCACTCCCACTCTAGCTAATCAACCTTTCGTGAATTTCTTGTAAATCGTTTTTCTGAAACTGCAATGGTGACAAATGGCTGATGTTCTTTTCACTCTACTTCCTCAAGAAATTGAAATGAACTTTTTTTTTGCAGTGAAAATCTCCTTTTGCTTCCTAGATTCTTGTTACTCTGCACATGTTCTGTTCTCAAGAGAATGTTTTCATACAAGAATATAATATTTCAAATGGAAAAAAAAAGCCAGTTTCTCAGGCTTAAAAGAAGCCTGAGTGTAGTTGTGGAGGGAATTCTTTTCAGTATTATTGCTTCATAAAATATATTGATTTCACAGCTTCAATCTGTTCCAAAGAGAATACTTCATGGATCTTGTTCAGCTCTTGTCCTCCCCAATGCCACTGGCAGAATATGTTACATTTGTTTGCAGTACACACTGAGGGAAAGAAAGAAAAAGGAAATAGACAGCTAGTAACATTTAGTGCAACTGCAATTCACTCACTAACAAAGGAGAAACAGTGAATGGGGAATGGAGAATGAGCAAACATAAAATTATTTATAAACAGAATTGAAGCAGGCATAACATAACCAAAATCAAAGCTGACACTCCTGGGGAGAGCTCATTCAAAATATCAAGATCATACCTGCTGGAAAAAAGGTATGATGAAGGATCGAATTAGTCTATAGTAAAGCAGGATTCATGATAGCAAGATGAGACTAAAATATACTATTATCTCAACTTAAGCTGCTTCATGATCTTTTTTGTTGTTTTTTTTTTTTTTTTTTGGTTTGGTTTGGTTTTTTTTGTTTTTTTTTTTATGTTTCTTTTTGGTTTTGGTTTTGTTTGTTTGTTTGTTTGTGGAACATCCTCAGCGTCTAAATAGAGAATCCTACATCATAGTTTTTCCCTTTGCCTTTATGCTCAAGAGACACCTATCAGGTATTAATCTGACCTGTTTTAGATGTCTATTTCAGGCTATGTTAAATGAAGCTTTCAAAGTGCTTTATTTTCTTCATTTTCCAGAAAAAGATCCTAGCATATGCAGCTCTGATATTATAAGTATGCATCTTCAGTGAGATGAATTTCCTACCCCAGTAATCTAGCTTTCCTGTTTCTCTATTCCTCACTCCCAGGTTATTGTAACCAGCAGCAAGACTCCGGTAAAAGCAGTCCTAATACAGAGGAATACAAAGGTGCATTAAAGAACTAATTCACTACAGTACACTTTACTGCCTTACAACTCTGAGAGCAGGTATTTGACATTACCGCTACTGAGGTTTTTCTCTTTCTCTCAAGTCCTTAGGACATTGTAAATTTTGAAGTGACAACTTTGGTCACTCAGAGTCTTCCTAAGGTAACAAAACAGTGAAAATTTTGGTTATTTAAGGAGTGTCTAGAATACCGCAGCAAACTTACCACTGAATAAACTTTCCACCGTTGTTGGAGCTTTCTTCTGATGGGCAGAGAGTGGGGGGAGGAAGATTTTGGGTTTTTTTTTCCCTTTTTGATCTCACTACTAGCATAGTTGAACATGGACTGTTAAAAACAGATGAACTGAGTAGATCTGTTGTCTCATGGCCTTCAAGAAATGTGAAATTTCTTTTCTGTTTAAGATTAATGAAAGTGAATTTTAAATATAAATTTTCAAGTGTTCAAGATATCTCATTTTAAAGTCAATCAAATATGAAAACACTTCATAGATTTCATTCAGAAATTGAAATTAAGTCTTCAGAAAATCTTCTATGATACAGTCTGATTATAACAGCACTACTTCTGTCTTAAAAATCTAAATGGAAATTTCCCAGTGCAGAGACTTCCTTTTCCTAACAGAGTTTTGAAACTGTATTTAATTGTGTCTATCCAGAATTCCAAACTCTGTGCTCCTTGTAGGCTGCATCAGATCGAAGAAATCCGGAATCTGTTAGGAATAAAGAGTGACTGGATATCAAGTTTACAATGTCTCCTCTGGAAAAGTTTGTAAACATGAGGGAAGAGCTATATAAGCACGAGATGACAACAGCTCATACATTCAGCAAGAACAACTCATTCAAGCAATGATAATATCAAACTGCTGAAGGAAAAATGGTCAAATATGTATCCTATTAACAAAAATTTGATTAGCACTGGACCTAGAATTCAGTAAAGATAATGAACTTCTTAATTGAAAAGGTATTTGATTCTGAACAAATATATAAAAATCCACTTGAAAGTGAGGTTCAAGGTGACTAAAAATAGCTTTTGCTTTCTGTTCAATATCCTCTTTATATGCAAAAATATTTACTTGGCAAAAATTTATTGTCCCCTAAAACTGCAACTAGTGCTATTATCTCTTTGTATCATAAGCATCAACTATTCTTTAAAATAATTTAAATGATGTAGTGGATCTAAAATAAGAGATAAAAAGGAAAGTACACATCTTTCTATGCAGAGTCTGTCTCAATGTGGGACCAGGAGACTGAAACTCATTCCAGCACTGATTGCTATGAGCATCATGGGTACGTTTTGAAAGAAAAGGAAGAATAGTATTGAATATGAAGCTAATGAACAATCTGTCCTCCTTACAAAACACCAAAATGCTATCCTTTGAGGTATCACCTCATTATTTTTTTATGATTTTTGTGCTCTGTAAGGTAACTGATTGTACAAAAAAAAAAAGGAAATAAAAAGAGAGAAAGATAAACCTCTGTATCTAAAAAGACAAAAAAAAGAGTCATACTGACAAGGACTAAAAAATATACATTTTTTACATCCATAAGGAAGATGAATTAAAATGGTAGCACTCCATTTTGTCCTATATTTTTTCCTGCAATTGCACCATAAGGAAAAGGATTTTCTGATTCTTCATACATTCTGACAGTGATGAGGCTATTGAGACTATAAACATAAGCCTGTTTGTGGGCCATAGTGAAGCTTGATAAGTTGTCTGACAGGAAAGCTTTAAACAAATCCATACTTTATTCTAAACATATGCAATATATATAAGTAGCATAAAAAGACCCTAAATACTGATGCCCCTTTGCTTCCAAAACAATAGTATTCTTTCATGCAATAGGAAAATTTACCTATATTATTTAACAATTTTGTTTACTGTTTTGTTCAATTGTGTCACTTTATATTATGAGAAGAAATATAATTTTTAAAAAGTTAACCATCTGTGGAAATATTTAATGAAGTCCAGTTTTTCTTCATGCCCACAGATTGCTTTGCTTCGTATCATATACATATATTGTGAAAATACTTTTTCTCCCTGAGATCTTATGATCTGAATATGAAACAAGGTGCAAATTGTAATGACTGGTAGCCAGATGAGATAGCTGACTAGGAAAGCCTTCTACATGAATCTCTCGTAAGCAGTTCTGAACTTCTGTACTTATCTTAGGATTTTGTACTTGTTTAATTTGTTTCAGTATATGGAATCTGCAGCTAAGAAGTAGGTTGATTATCCTCTGTTCGATCTTATAAGAAAATGGAAGCGTTTGAGAGAATTTTGCAGGAAAAGCACATGTATTGAGCATTCCTGTAACTTCATTTTTGTTTCAATAATTGAATGACAAAATTAAAAACATTTTCACAAAAGCAAGTGTCACTTTTACATCATCTTGTTCTGCTTGGCCATTGAAGAACTAGTAACAAAGTATTATAAGTATACCGTTTGATGAATATTTTATTAACTAACAATATACTGAACTTCGAAAATATCATCCTAAACCTTCAGCATGCAATTCTCTAACAGACCTACCAACATGTCATATAATGGAATGGAACACAGACAGAAAAGTGATAGAAAATTCAGAAAATTAATGTGGGTGACCCAATAACTTACACTAGCATATCAAAGAAATTACAACACTAATATATAAGTTCTGTTCTCTAAGTTTCCTATGGGTGTCATATTCATTGCATGGAGGATTTTATTGAAATGAATGTTAAATAACCATATTATTGACAAGTAGTACTGCTTAGTCAAAGTCCTAATATTAGCCCAAATGACTACCTATAAAACCTTTGATCCCAATCACTTACTCTGTACCTGTATGTGATGGAGATTTTATAGAAAAATTAGATATTAATATTTCAGAGAGTTTTTAAGAAATATATTGGTGGAGTTTTTTTACCCTCCAGATTTTCAAAGCAATGTTTTGAAACCACAGTTTACTGAGGGGACAGAAGAAAATTTAACTTTTTAGTAGAAAAGAAATTAAATCGTACAAACAGAATGTTCCAATACATTATGGCATCTTGCCATGAGGGTCCAACATTTAAAAATTTTCAAAACCTTATAATTATTAGCAAAGACAATTTAATAGTCTTCAGTCACATGAAACCCTTCTACGCACAATTCCAATTTCAAAGAAAAAAAAAATCAAAGAAAGAATTTTGCAAATGGTGTCAAAAATTCACTGTAATTGGAATCCAAACCTGGATATTTATGTCAAAGATGGATTTACTGTGAATCCAATGTCTATCACTCAAATCTTCTGAAGAACAGAATTTTCCAAGTGTTTGATTGGATTTTTCTCTATCCATGCCCTGTGGACAATGAAACACAGACTTAAAAGCTGTCTTCAAATAATAGCTTAGAATACATTTACACCAAGCAACTCTAGTGTGCACTTAAAATTCCATTACATCACTGATACTGCTTCTGTTAGTTTTGTCCCAAAAGGGAATTTTAAGAACAAAAATCAAAGTTT
This sequence comes from Neopelma chrysocephalum, assembly GCF_003984885.1. Taxonomy (NCBI): domain Eukaryota; kingdom Metazoa; phylum Chordata; class Aves; order Passeriformes; family Pipridae; genus Neopelma; species Neopelma chrysocephalum. Next base: position 43,732,419 of record NW_020897694.1, on the reverse strand, counting down.
TGAGTTAAGAGAGGATAAGACCAACCATTTTGAAAGTGAAAAGATATTTATCTGCACCAACCTATATTTTCAAAATAAATTTTGCAGCAAAGCCCTAGACTTTAGTATACATAAAGAATAGTCTTCTCTTTCTGAAATTAATATTAAAAAAATTACTGAAGGTAGTAGAGGGGTTTTTGTATGCTTGTTTTTTGAAAAGTGAAGTTATACTTTATGGTTCTCACACAGAAAGCTAAATGGTATAAGGGAAGCTGTATGCTAATGCACTTAAGCTTTTTCTTTTGTGTAAGCCTTAGTGGGACTGGGATCCAAGATCTAAGAAAATGAAACTCATAGTTATAATTTATAATTAATTACAGCTCTAACTAGTATTCCAAATAAGGAAAAACCCTCATGTCTAAATGAAAAAATACATTGCAGATTTAGTTTTAGGTATTCTGGAAATTAATTAATTGTTACTAATACCACGGTTAAGGTGATCCTGTTCTCTCCTACTTCCTCAGAAATTTGGATTTGGACAGCAAGGACATGCAGATAAATAATGTCACCACAGTACTAGTGAGTAAATTCATCCTTTTCCTTCAGAGTAGCTCCTGTTAAAAATCTGCTGTACATTCACCCCGATGAATTTAGAAATAAAATTAATAAACACTTCTAAAACAGTAACCACAGGGAAAAAAAATAAGTAAAAAATGAGAAAAAAAAATCCAAGAAAATATGTAGAATAATCCCAGTTCAGACTAGCTGAGAACTTAGGTCACAAAAGGTAATTGAGCCATTCATTTGCTTCATAGAGTACACCTGTAGTTAAAATATCATTAAAAACAAGGTCTTGATAGTGCGTTAACCTTCTCAGTGAGATATAAATAACTTGGCTTAGAGTGGAACAACAATTCTGCATGACTATATACAGCATTACAGCTCATTTATATTTACATCAAAATTATCTAGCTCCACAATAACAGTGATCAGTACACAACAACTTCTGCAGGTCAGATTCTGTCTTGCAAACAGCTAGATAACAACAACTGCTCTCTGCATACATTTCATTATTTGTAAACATATAACAACAACCCCTTTTCAGAAACAGATCGTACTTATTGAGACATAAATCCAGGAATGGTGGGGATGGACAAGATCAGACCTTGGAGAAATGATTGTTGTTGGACTTGCATAATGTATAAAAATGGGTCTGTAGTGCATGATCTTTAGGGACTGTAATTTATATCATTTCACTTAGTTTCATCATGTTGATAATGGATATCACTAACAAAATTCCTCAAAGTTTATAGACATTCAAATATATGAAACTTAACTAACAAAATTGCTTCAGAAGTAAAGCAACATATTAGTTGAGAGGACCAATTTTCAAAGTATTAATATTGGGGTCTTATCCAGTTCGTTTAAGATTTAGAAGCTGAGACTTAACCTCTATTTTTAAATAGTTTCAAGCCTGGGTAAGCAAGATGCGTCCCTTATTAAAACTAATTCTTAGAGTTCTGGCCTTAGCATACAAAGAGGACTATCAAAGAAAAGTTATTTTTATTTTTATGTTTTAATTGTAAAATGATAAATGAACTAAATATTTTGGCAACATGATCTGAAATGAACAAAAAAGTAAAAATCTCACAGAAATAATACATGGACGGGTTAACTGTTACTCCAAATTCCTTCCTTCAAAGAAAGCCATATCATGTTATCCACGTATTCTCTTAATCCACCAATTTAGGAAAATGTCAGGAATTTAAATCCTGTAACACATTTTCACTATCTTTATGACCTTCTCTATTTATGGAATTGGAGAAGAATTACAAGATAACAACTCGGTAACAGTAATATTTAAATTGTCAGGAGAATAGATTAGGCTCATAGTACTTTCTGTTCTCATTACAGACATTGTCATAAGAACGTAGAATTCAAATTTTAATGCCTCATATATTTCAATAATCACAATTGTAAAATGTTCTTTTGTGACCTTCTCAATGTTTGTTTTCAAATTTATTAGCACCTTTTACATTCTCTGCCCAGAGCTCTTGTACTGTATAATGGGAATGTCAGAATTCTCAGCCTATATACACATAGCACTATTTAAAAGTTTATATATTATAAAGAACAGAGGTAATCTTCTGACAACATCAAACAAATAAGTGAATAAAATAAGAAATAAGAAAATAAAATAAGAACTGTCACATCAGAAATGGCCACTTATGTGCACTTTTGTGCAATTAGAAATTAACTCCAAAAAGTAAAACAGCCTCATAAAACCTTTGACTGTTTTTTTTCTTTTTAAACTCTTTTAGTATTTGTCTAAAACTCATTTTAAAATGATGAGGATAAGTGATGGATTCCTACTTTACTTACTAATGCATGTAATTTCCTAACTATGGAAATCTACAGATGACTTCAAGAAACAGCAAATACATTTCTCTTTCCATGTCAAACTAGAATTAGCAAGTGAAATTAAACCAAAAGTCTTCAGTTGGTCAATTTTTTAAAGCTAGATCTATAGTGATTGCTGCCACATTATTATGTCTTGACAGTAAATAACAAATGAATACTAAGAGCACCAAGAGTAATTTAAGGGGAAAACAAATGGCGTATTTGATTCTTTAAATATTTCATGTCACAATTTTAATATTTTTAGATTAAATTAATTTTTGCAGCACAACTTCATGCAAGTAATGTGGAAATAAAATGTTTTATCAGTACAATTTTTTAACAGAATAATGAAGAAAAAATGATGCAAATTACTCAAAATTATTGATGTATCTATCTGTGTTGGAGGGGAAAATGGATGAGCTTAAAATAACATAGCAGTCAAATTATAAAATCTTAAAAGCTGGATAGTGAAAGTATTTATACTGTTTTTTCTGTGTGAAGATGACATCATCATAGCTGCTCTTTTAATGGAAAATTTTGTTCTGTCTTTCAGTAAAGACTGTTCTCTTTTTGTGACAGACCTAATGTAAAATTTTTGTAAATGTTGCGATTTAAATTTGAAGATAAAATATTTGTAATGCTGTATCATTGGAGAACAGACAAATGTGACTACATGTGCTGTATCAAATTTTTAATTTTACACGTAAACCTATTATACCTTCATTGATAAGAAAAACTTTATGTAATGTGATAAGGTTAGTGGTAACTACAGATATTAAAAAGTACAGGATTGTTAAATTAATCCCCAAAGTAAGTGTTAGAAAACCAGGAGATTAATTGAAAAGCAAAAGTTGAAAGAAATTTAAATGTTTTGTGAAAATAAAGTAAATGTTTGTACATGGTCTTAATTTTGCTAGTTAACTGCATAGAGGAAAGAAGTAATAGTGAATATTGACAGAACAGCAACAATGTTTTTATTGTTGCCTAAATTGTAGAATGATAGGTTGGAAGAGACCTTAGTGATCATACACTTCCAATCCCTCTGCCATGGGCAGGGACATCTTCCACTAGACCAGGTTGCTCTGTGTCGATCCAGCCCAGTCTTGAACACTTCCAGGGATGGACCATTCACAGCTTCTCTGGGCAGCATGTTCCATACCTTGCCACCCTCACAGTAAAGAATTTCATCCTAATGTCTAATCTAAACCTACCTTCTTTCAGTTTACAGCCATTCCCCCTTGTCCTACCACTACATAACCTATTAAAAAGTGCCTCTCCAGCTTTCTTTTATGCCGTCTTTAGGTACTGGAAGGCCATAATAAGGTCTCCTTGTAGCCTTCACTTTTCTTTTCCAGGCCAAACAAACTCACCTCTCTCAGCCTATCTTTATAGGAGATGTGCTCCAGCCCTCTGACTCTCTTTGTGGCCATCATCTGGACTCACTCCAACAAGTCCATGTCTTTCTTGTGTTGCGGGCCCTAGAGTTGGATGCAGTACTCCAGGTGGGGTCTCACCAGAGCAGAGGGGCAGAATCACTTCCCTCATTCTGTTGTCCACATTGCTTTTGATGCAGCCAGAATATGGTTGGCTTTCTGGGTTGCAAAGTGTGCATTGTCAAGTCATGTCTAGCTTCTTGCCAGAAAACACACCCAAGTTTTTCTTTTCAAGGCCACTTTCAATCCATTCTCTGTCCAGCCTGTATTTATATATTTGTGTCATGTGTGTTCCAAGTATACAGTCTGACCCATGGACCTCAGCTGAATTTCTTACACAGGATGTATGCAACAGAAGAGCTTGACTGCAGTCAAAGATAATTTTATGCCTCATATTCTTTTCTTACCTAGTTCTGATATTAACATTATAATAGCACTCAAAATATTTTTTTTTCTTCTTGTTCCCATGTTATTTATATGTTTTGGTTTGGGTGCAGTTTTTTAAAATTTTATCAGCACCATTTCAAGTGAAAGGTGTGACTGGAAATAGCACTTCTGATCAAAACAGTAAGAGGACTCAAGACAGCTTATCTTTCTAGTTTAATGTGAGCTGTACTGTGTTTACTGGTGCCACAACATGAAAGGTATTTTAGATTAGGACCAAGGGAGAAGCTATGAAGAATTGTGTCAAATTAACACTAGCTGGATAGAAGCTGGAAGAACAGAAAGATCTTATGCAAAATATCTTGAAAGAATTCATCTAGAAAATAGCTGAATAATGGAAACTTTGACACCTCGAAAGTGGCAGACTAGAGTATTTTGTTTTATTCCTATGTTTAGTATGCCAGTAGATGAATTTGGTTCAAATATACAAGGAAAATTTATCTATAAATGTGTTTGGAATTTGTATTGCTATCAAAGTGATACAGTAAGATTAAAGACTTTGATGGTCAAACTTAAAATGTGAATAACATTTTGCTGTAGTCTCTTGCTAGAACTCAGCCAGCAACTAAAAAAAGCTCAGGATTTTTAGTAAACCTCTGAACAGTTTCCATTTTTAAAATACAGTGTCTAACTTATAGTTCTTAGAAGTATAAAAGACATAAGTTTTGACAGCTTATAATTTTTTTCCAGTCGGGTGATCTGTATAGAATACAATTTACAAATCAATGAAGTCTCTAAATTTTAGAGACACCTCGTTTCTTTTGTCAGATTTTCAGCTGAAGTGTGTTGTTCTGCAGAAACCTCCCGGAGCCTGAACTACTTTGTTTTGTAAGCACTAGGTTTCTCAGTATGAAAAATAATACTTTTTCAGCCAGCTTCATTAAGTGCAATAGCACAGTCACCCTACATTGAAAGATAAGTTAATCAGCTGTATCTATTCTCAGACAGTATCAGTAGGCAGACAGACTCAATCTCTTAGTTAAGAATGACAGTTTGTATTCAGATCACATATTAATGAACTTCCAGCTTCAGCATCTCTCCAGTTTTAGTAGTGTCTCTATCTGGAATAATAAATACAGATCTGAAAAAGAGAACTCTCTACTAGACTTTTAGTACATGGAAATTTCCCCATGTGTCTTATTTTCCTTTTCAGGCACATAACAAATTGTTTCCTGAGTGGATTTACCAGAAAACTTTAGATATTTAATTAAGCATTTTCACATCTACTTTATGTACAATCATCTGGACAAATATCTTGACTATCACATTTTGCTCATTGCACCATTTATCTTTGATGCAATGAATCATATGCACCTGAAAAAAACAATGGCTTTTTGTCATTTTTGTTATTGCTTTAGTCAAGCCTAGATTGACAGACAAAATTTTTACTCATTATAGCATTAACTTAAGTGAGACTTATGCAATGTAGAAATATATTTATCTTGTCATAAGGTCTATGTGCATTCCTCTCATTTAATGCTTAGCTGTTGCACAGACAGGAGTGCTGGGTCCAGTTCTCAAATGGAAATAAACAAGTAGGAACATCCCTCTGCAGTGGGGGCACTCATTAATGAAACAGCCATATAACCACATTAACACAGAACACATTTCCTAGCATTAACTTTTCTTTCAGGATGGGAGATAGCTCGTAAAATCTTTTCTAAGCTACACTGTAGCTTACATAGGTTACATAGATTACATAGTCAATACAATCTATGGAGTTCAGGGGCTTATTCAACTTATCTTCTAGCTAATGCCTGCATTTTCATGTTTTGCAAGACCCTAAGCTTTAATCAGAATGTGATGCTGCTGCATAAAAGCAAGGAACATGCTAGAAGAGTGGTAAAAAATGAAGTGAGCATTGAGAGATGCCATACACAACCTACAGGATGCCCCAGATCTTCTGTAGGAGAAGGAGACCAGGCAGGCAATTACATTTAGGAAAGTGGATTCCACCCTACTGACAGCAGTGACAATTTCTCTGCTCTCTATAACAGTGTCACCCACCTCACACAGACACAAGTTCACATTTATGTGTCTGAATGCAGAGCTGAATATTACCCTGAAATTTCCAACATTTATCTTGTAGATAGTCTGTTTCTTAGATCTAACAATTGCTTCTTTGATTCAGACAATTTGCAATGCCTTTAAATTTTGTACCAAATTAGCTTTTCATAGAAAAAGCCTCTGCTTAAAATATTTTAAGTTATTCAAGTCCTATTCAGATTCTATAATAAATCTTCGAGGGATACCTGAGTCATATTTCAGTCAGACACTGTAATCATTTCTTGTTTTGGAGGCTTGATTGAAAACCTGCTGAAATAACTGATACAGTCATATGCCTTCAAAAGCTTTTGGATCAGGCTCTGACTGCCTGTGAATAAATGCTATAAATCACCTCATTTTATATTAAAAAGTAAAAACAAAATATCTTTTGCTTTCAAAATGGACTCTGTAGCCCTCATTAGATTATTTAGCACCTAATTCCTACAGGTTGGAAAATATAAGATCAATGGATTCAGTGATTCAATAATTAAAAAAGAATTTGGCAAGGAAATATTTTCAGTTTTAAAATGATTTAAATTAACTCTCAGATAAAACTTCAGCATTATTTAAAAGGATTTTTATTGTTTATTTGTAATTCTTTGAGTGATTTTTACTTCACAATTACATTCAAAATCCATTTTATTGTATTTCTAAGCTGTTACATTTGAACAAAGAAGTCAGCACGTAAGATAGTGTTATTGTTATTATGATGCAAAGGTTGTATTCTACATATGATTTTTGTAAAAAACAAATGCTTAAATCTTTAGAAGGAAAATAAGTTCATTATTTTGGAATATCTGAACAGACTAGTTATTTCCAACTGGGAAGTAAAATAGTTCCTCTCTTCTTATGCATATTTGATTTCCTGCCCCACATCCATGAAAACTGTCACAAATGGAGTTTAATTAGAGGAGACAGGACTGACGCAGCACAGGTACAGCTCTGCACAAGGACTGATTCGCTTCAACTTACACCCCAACAGTCCCTTCTACCCCCCTTTCCCATGTAGTGTCTCAACCTGAGGATCCTCTCCTACTCCATGTGGGTCTGGCCCAGCCTTGAGACTTCCCGAAGGCTCTTGTGGCAGCAGGGAGGGACAGACTCCAGTGCCCCAAGGGGCTACTAGGGCCCCCCCACCCCTGTCAGGGTGCATGGGTATCAGCCTTTTGTCACCATAGCCTGACAGCCACCTTTACTGTTCTTGTTATAAACAAATTCGCAGAATTTGTTCTAACTATAATGGTTTTGTGGTCTGGAGAATGGTGTGGGAGGAATGAGGTTGCTTTCCCCCAAGCTGCTCCTAGACAGACAGACAGAACCTCCTAATATCACTGTTCAATGCCTGCTTGAACAGTGAATGATGGCAGTCTGCAAATATCCACCACTTCTAACATAACTCACATTTCTTAAACGTACAGGTTCTTGAGTACAGAACAACATTATTTTTCTTTTAGATGAGTTCCTACATGTGTTTTTTCTAATATTTGTATTGACTGATGCATTAGCATCTAAAGTAGCATGCATCAAATAGTGATTACTATTTCTTTTTGTAACAGTCTATAATTTATGAAAAACAAGTTATGTTAGTCAGTGCTTTAAATGCTTAGACAAGAAAATATTGAAATTTTGATGAGTCAAAATTCTCATATGAGCAGGCAAACAGAATTTTGACAAAATACAACAGGGTAACATCAGCACTTCATGACAAACTCTTGGAATATTTTCACTAGTTTTTCAGCTCCACTGTTGAAATTCTCCTTTGTGGTGACTTCATAATACTGAGCATTTAAAAATAATTAAAATTGTAACAGAGTATATTATGGAGACTTTTCTTCTTAATAGTATATTCTGAGGCTTAAATTTCATTTTAAAAAAGGAAAAAAAATGTGACAGGCTGTTAATAATAGTGTCATTTCTGCAGTCTATCCTGTAACAAGCCTTTAACCTTGACAAAGATCTATTGAGATTAACCTCTAGAAAAGCTGGTATCGTATGCAGCATCTTTAGCCTCAGGTTAATGGGATAAATAATTGAGACAAGTACTCTGTGTAATGAGGTGAATTTTAACATTTTAATATAATAATGAGATCTAACCAATTGTCAACTCTCTAACGGCTTTGTCTGTCCTGGGACTTGCTATTTTTAGCACAAAATGTAGTCAGGAATGCAAATTACTGTAGTGTGATGATAAGGTAGGGCAAAAGTGGAATGTAGCATATATCTCATATAGTTACAGAAAATGAATACCTGAAATCTGCAACTACCCTTTCCACACCTGTATCTACCAGAGTGAATTTCAAAAACAGCATCTGTTCCAACCTACTGCCAAACAACTCCTAATTGACTCACCCGTAAAATTCAGTCTTCACTCTGTTTGCTGTCTACTGACATGAAGTTTAAGATAATGTTGATAAAAATAAATAAAAAAAAACCAAAAAACAAAACAAAAAGAAACCAATAAGCAAAAAACAAACAAACAAAAACAAACAAACAAACAAAAACAAAAAAAAGAGAAACCAAATCACATGGTAACTGTTCTCCTAATCAAAAGAGGAGTTTTACCCCTTTTTACTTGCTTGTGATGGCATACCATATGCCCGTAATTTGCAGTGCATAAAAATGAGGAACTTGATTATTTGAAGAGCTTCTAAAAATTTTCCAAAATCTAAACCCCAAAGTTTCAACCTGCATGATACTATTCTTTTTTGTTCACTATATCAGTGTTTCAGAACAAACTCTGATAAATAAACTACATTGTTCTAACTTCTCATAGCTACTGATGCCCCAGAGTGGTCTCAGGTGAATAGGTTGCTAAAGCTTTGACTGCACACAGAAATGAACCATAATTTCTGCCTGTCGAGCATAGGAGACCTATGGCATAGAGTCACCAATAAAAGACACCAATAAAAATACAGGTACTTCCAAAGGTCTGACAGCAAAAGGATTTTATTGAGAATTGCAAACAATCTCAAAGCCTTGCAATTACTGTGTGATAATGAAGCTTTTATTTTTCATAGGAAATTATAATAATTGCTTAACTAACAGAAAGTTAAAAGAAAGTTTTTTGCTCTCTCTATCATTGGGGAATCTGTAGTGGGTTGGTTTCTTGGATTTTTTAGGCCTTCCTTAGCAAGAGGGTCAGAGATCTAAGGAAGTATTCCATATCATCTTTTTCTGTAACACAACATATAAAAGGCGCAGATGAGAGGCCTTCGTTCTCTTTGCTCTTCCAGTGGCTGAAGGCAACAGGTCTCTCTCGCAGACGGTCTTGCTTGTACAGGCCAGGGCCTGCTGCTCAGACCTGCCGTTATCTCCGGTCTCTCCGGGAGGCATGGGGAGTTGGTTGTTGCCTCACACAGTTCTACTGTCCCGTTCAGGGAAGTATTTAATTCAGTTTTTGTATTTATTCACCAACTCTATAGTAATGGGTATATTTGGAGGATATTAGTTTTTAGTTCTTTTATCCCTGCTTCCCCCTCCCTTTTCCCTTTTTCCCCCTCGGGTGCTCCCTGTTGTGTATAATATATTCAAATTGTATATATAATTGTAAATATACATAGTATATATATATATCTGATATAATCCCGTTTCGTTTGAACTTCTTTCAGTTTTTTTTCCTGTGGTTTGTTTTTTTTTCCTCTCTTGGGGAGAGCTGGAGGGGGGAGAAGACAGCTTGGACTTGGCGGGAGAGCCAGGCCAAACTGATACAGAATCAGAATGGGTCATAGTATAATTTGTGTAGATAGAAATTAAAGCATCTTACGGATTGTTTTGTTGTAGAAGCATCAAAGATCCAGAAAGTCAATGGACATTTGTAACTATGTTATTATTTTCTGTTTAATGTATTCACATACAAACAAAAACTTCTGAATTGTAATCCCTGTTTCATAAACTGTTTTCTCTGTTTTTTGGGTTTTTACAAAAAAAAATGGTTTTTTTGGTTTTTTCCCTTGGTCTTGATTTGCTTTTAATTTGTTTGTTTTACAACAGACTACAGAAGATAGTATTTTCTGTCCTAGGAAAAAAAGACTAGGTTATCCTACACATTATGGCTAACTCAAAACATTACCTAGTAGATTGTTTCATTAACATTCCTTTTTCATTTTTCCTTCTGTCTCCTTCTGTCTTGAAAATCTTTCTCACAAAAACTAGTTATAGCCAGCTTAAAATTGTCACATTCTACTAAGACAGGGCAGACTCTGAATTGGGGTAGTACTATCCACACTGGTTAACAGATTCAGTCCTCCCGAAACAGATTCACTTCCTCCAGAAGTGCAATGCGTGGAGGAAGAATATGTACCCAGGCGGGCAATAAGGCAGAAAATGTCCTGTCAGCATAGCATACCCAGCAGGATCAGGGCACTGATCAGCCTCCTGTACTCAGCACTGGTGAGACCATACCCTCTGTTTGATTTTGAGCCCCCCACCACATGAAGGACATTGAGGTGCTGAAGTGTGTCCAGAGAAGGGCAACAAAGCTGGTAAGAGGTCTGGAGCACAGGTCTTATGTGGAGCAGCTGAGGGAGCTGGGGGTGTTTAGCATGGAAAAAACTAACTCATGTGAGACCTTATTACTCTCTACAACTACCTGAAAAGAAGTGAGGGTCAGTCTCTTCTCCCTGTAACAAGTGACAGGATAAGAGAAAATGTCCTCAAGTTGTGCCAGGGGAGGTTTAGATTGAATATTAATAAACATTTCCTCACAGAAAGGGTTTTCAAGGATTAGAACAGGCTGCCCTGGGCAGTGGTGGAGTCTGTCACTGGAGGTATTTCAAAGACATGTAGATGAAGTACTTGGGGACGTGGGTTAGTGCTGAACTTGGCAGTGCTGGGTTAATGGTTGAACTAGTCTTTTCCAACTTAAACTATTCCATGATTCTATATCACAGTTGATAAAAGTCTCCAAAGCTTCATTAGCTGTTTAATTTCTCAGGGGTAAAGAGATGTTTTCTCACAAGCTGATTGATCAACTGGGAATATAAAAGATCATGGCAAGTGTACCTGCAAAATACAAAAGATCGTACAGAAATATTTTACTTACTTTGCTTTTCCCATATAATTTTGGACATTCAGCTTCACCTCTGTGCCTTGAAAGGTTATGGAACAGCTTCTCCTAGAAGCTTTTTTAAAACACATGGAGGGCAGGGAGGTGATTGTGGACAGACAGCATAGCTTCACAAAGGGAAAATCTTGTCTGACCAACCCAGTGGTTTTCTAGGATGGAGTAACTACATCAGTAGATAAGGGAAGAGGTACAGATGCCATTTATCTGGACTTCTGCAACACCTTTGACATGGTCCCTCACAGCATCCTTCTCTCCAAATTGGAGAGTTATGGATTGAGAGGGTGGACAGTTAGATGGATTAGGAATTGGCTGGAGGGTCACATCCAGAGGATAGTGGCAGAGTCCTGATGGACATCAGTGACAAGTAGTGTCCCTCAAGGGTCCATATTGGGACCAATATTATTTAATATCTTCATTAATGATATAGATGAAGAGATTGAGTGCACCCTCAGCAAATTTGCAGTTGACACCAAGTTGAGTGGTGCTGTTGCCACACCTGAAGGACAGGATGCCATTCAGAGCAGACCTAGACAAGCTCAAGAAGTGAGCACCTGGGAATATTACGTAGTTTAACTAGACCAAGTACAAGGTGCTGCACCTGAATTGGGGTAACCCTCTGTATCAATACAGGCTGGGTGATGAACAAATCGAGAGCAGCCCTGCAGAGAAGGACTTGAGGGTGCTGGAGAATGAGAGGCTGAACATGAGCTGGCAATGCACACTTGCAGCCCAGAAAGCTAAACATATCCTGGACTGCATCAAAAGCAGAGTAGCCAGCAGGTCAAGAGAAGGGTCTGCCACTCTTCCCTTGTGAGACCCCACCTTGAGTACTGCATCTGAGTTTGGGGTCCCCAGCACTGGAACAGCATTGACCTGTTGGAACGAGTCTAGAGGAGGCCACCAAGTTGATCAGAGGGATGGAACACCTTTTCTGTGAGGAAAGGCTGAGAGAATTGGGATTGTTCAGCCCACAAAAGAGAAGGCTTTGGGGTGGCCAAACTGTTTCCCGTACCTGAAGAAAAGATGGGACAAAACTATTTAAACAAACATGTAGTGACAGGGAAAGGGGGAATGGGTTCAAATGGAATGGGAGTAGGTTTAGACTAGATATTAGGAAGAAAATCTTTACTATGAAAGTGGTAAGACACTGGAAGAGGTTGCCCAGAGAAGCTATGAATGCCCCATCCACGGAGGTGTTCAGGACCAGGTTGAATGGGGCTCTGAGCAACCTGGTCTAGTTGAAGGTGTCCCTGCCCATGGCAGGGATTTTGGAACTAGATGGATGATCTTTGGGGTCCTCTTCCAACCCAAACCTTTCTATGATTCTATGAGGAACAGTGGAACAGCACAGAATCCCAGCTCTAAAGCTACACACTGCATGCAAAGCTAAAGAATTTCACAGGACTTTTGGCATCTCTAGCAAAAACGTCAGAGGCTTGAAAATGTCTGATTATTCCTGAAATTTCCATGTCTGTCTCCTCATGTCCTACTCCTTAATTGCCAAATTGAAATCATCATCCAACACTCAATAATCTTAAATTTATATTGATTGATGGCATCTGAAGACAACTTTTTACAACAAAATCCAGTTTTTCTATATGTATAGTAATTTTTGCAATTTGGCTTTCTAGTTACTTTCTTCCTGACTACAGATATGACTGTTCTTCACAGTATCAGGTCTGAGCTATGGGACCCTTACCTCTGATATCCTTTTCATCTGTCTTTGATGGACAAAGAGAACAATTAGCCTTTATTTTCTTTTCAACTTTCACATCCTTTCCATTTTTTAGGCACCAAAATGCAATTCCTTTCATCTTGCCCTATAGGCCATGTTTTCTAAATTTCCTATCATATCAGGAACTCAGATCTCCCTGGTGTACTTATGTATATGCATGTGCATACTTATGATTTTTTTTGTCCCTTATTTTCTCCATTAAACAAATACTCTGTTTAATGAAATGTAAAATAAAATAATTTCCCCTGTAAATTTTATATTATTCATGTATTTTTGCATTCAAAGCAAATGCTTATATTATTAATTCTATATTTTTATATATATATATAATGTATTATATATATTTTCCTGGTGCTTGCAGTTTTTCTGCAGCTGTTCATCACTTAACATTGTCCTGTAATTCATTAACATTGTACAGTTAACTCTAATTCAACTATAATAACTTTTACTTTTTATGACTAAATATTAATATAGGAATTTTAAGATTTGTATTTGTATTTGATTTACAAGAAATAGCAATTTTTGGGTGTTATAAAGTTAAATATTTTCAATTATATAGAAGTTTTAAATTTCCTGAATTTTATCTTTTTCTTGGGAGATATAATAAAATATATTTTTACTTCAATTCTTACATATGGAGAATATTTAAGGAAAAATTCTGTTTTAAATTAAATTCATGTATGTGTGATTCTATATTTTCTTAATAAATTTGCCCATTAAAATGTGTTCTGAACCTGTCTGTTGGTAGATTCATAATTTATACTTACTCTGAGGCAAAAAATGACGTTAGTCAAAAAACCTACTGAACATAGTGCTTTAGGATGGAATAGCATGTTTGCAATGATTGGAGGTGAATAATTGAAAGTTTACTTTTGAGTGGCTAGATTTTGGAGCAATTAACTTTATAATGCTAAATAAGAATTCAGGAGCAGTGTGATAGAATAATTTGTAGAACAAACCTTTATTACCTAAAGAAATAACACCTGTCAGTATTTTCATTAGAAATTAACTGTATCTTTTTGTCCCTGACTGAAACGGGAGGCAGTAGAAAGGTCAAATTTAAGTCTTAGTCTCCCTAAGAAGGTAAATTTTAATGTATTTAAATGATTTGCTGAATGGGTTTCTATGTGAAGAATAGTAGTAATTTTGCTATCAAAGTCCTATCAAAGAGAAACTGAAATCACATTGCTAGCATTCTCTCATGTTATCACCTATAAATAAATAAACAAACAAATGAACAAATAAATAAATGTAGTGAAAATTCGTGGTTTCTGTTCATAATCCATACTTTGATTTCTATGTATTTGTTAGAGTCAGGTGAATTAAAAATTCCAATTTTATCTTGTACTCTATTTCCCACCTGAAATCTTTGAGTGAAAGATCACCAGTTTTACTTTATTTCCAACTGAGCTCTTTCAGCATACTACAGGCAGAAAAACATTAATCAACCCAAATGTACTCTTAAAGACACCCTCATGTATTGAATTTGAGTCTCTCAATGCTCAGAAGACTTGCAACACAACCTCTTATCTCTTTTTTCTCTCTCTCCCTTGTCACAAGCTGAAACAAAAGCCATAATGCAAAAGGTTAAAAAAGAAATCAAATAACAAGTGAAGTCATAAATGTGACAGAACCAGCCAAGACTACCTTTTACTACTTTTCTAAAAAGCCTTTTGGGAAAATTGCTGAAGGCCTTTGGGAGAGGACAGTAAAAATAAGGCTGTGGTACCCCCTAAATGAAGCTAACAGGAGCTTTTTTTCTTCTTTTTTTTAATTACTTTTTCTTTTCATTGACAGGGAAAGGCAGCTACTCTTCTCTTTATGAAAAATTAAAGCAAAAAATGGTAAAATTTTTATATTAATAGTCAAAGAGAAAAAAATCTTTAACCAGGAGTTTAGAATTTCCTGCTGATTTTTTTAATGGGAGGACAATGCAGCTGAAGGTCTGGACAAGTCTATGTTTTAAGAACATGGATAAAGATTCAATCCTCATTGTTTCCAAGTTACTCTCCATTTAAAACTCAAAGCCTGAAATGGAAGTACATGAGATGAAAATAGGTAAGCTATGAAGAACAGAAATTAACAAGTGAGGAGAGTTTTATTAAAGAAAAGGCAAGTAATATCAATTTTTTCATTTTTAACTGCTGTGGAACAGGGTCTGTAGCAATTTATTCTCTTATCTGTAGCACTGTACCTTAGGTATTTAAATAGATTTCTCTCTCCAAACAATATATTTCCATGTACCTGTGTGTTGCACCGCCTGACTGGCAGGGTCTCCTGCCATCTTCTATCTCCTCCACCTCCTTTTTTTCTTTTTATGTTTTCTTCCTCTCATTTTTTTCCTTTTATTTTTTCCCACCTTCTTTAATAGGAAAAAAAAAGTCTTGGTACCAAAATAATACACAATAATTTTTAATTGCATGTGATCTTTCACAGTGAAATTAACCAAAAAAAAAATATCTCCACTAAGTATCTATGTTTTCCTTGGTTGATGTGCATGGATACAGTTTTAAAGCAATAATATCTCTCTCTGAAATCATTATCTGTTATCCAAAATCATCATTCTGAATTGTGCCCTTCTAATATAGGTCCTCTTCTCTCCCTTTTCCCCTTTCCCGTCTCCTGTCTTCCTCCCTTGCCCCTTCCCTCCTTACTTCAGTTTCTAAAGAACCATATGAGTATCCTCCAGGTTCTTCAAAATTCTTTTTCACATAGACATAAATAGGTCACATAAGTGTAAGTTTCACTCATAGGATTAAATCACACCACTTTTCTCCGCCCCTTCCCCATGGAGTTCTTAATGGAGTACTTCAGATAAGCAGTTGTAATTATGTACTTGGCCTATTTTATACAAAAATGGCCCCATGGCATGATTAACAAAGAAAGAAATTAGCATTTTTAGAACCCTTGGCAAAAGATAACTCAGATAAAAATCAGATTGAATTTATTATGAATAAACTGAGTAGCCATTTTCTTTTACTGATGAAGAAATTGTTAAGAAAAATTGCAGGTTTGCATTCAAACAAATAGACAAAAAAAAATCTATTGAAATAATGTAATATAAAATGAGCTCTTAGGACTACCAAGTTTAGCATTATTTAGGGGATCCTATTTGTCATGATTTAAGACTGGTATTCCCCAATTTAGTCTCCCACTGAAACTCTCCAAACTACCTTCTACTCACTTGATCTCATCTCCACCTCCCCCTCCTCCTGCCATGTGCTGAAGAGGAGAATTGAAGGTACAAAAGGTAAAGACCATGGGTTGAGACAAAACCAATTTACTGGAAGCAGCAATGAGATAAGAAAAGGAACAGTAACAACAACAATACTATTGACACAAGGTAAAAGAAAGAAGGTTTCATGTGGAAATCCCCCGACAATAGGCAATACCTGACTGCTCCCTCTGCCACACTACACTGACCTGGAAGAAAGCCCTTCTCCGGTCCCCAGAAAATGACACGAGGTGGTACAGAAGAGCCACTTGGTTCTAGCCAGGCCCCTTCCTGGCTACTGCAAAAATTAACCCTGTCCTGACAGGAACTAGGACACTATTTTAGATAAATCAATGGATATTTGACCATATGGATGAGGAAATATAAGACTTTATATTTTCTGCAATTACTTTATTGCCTTTTTTTCTTATGTACATATCTTAAGATTGTCAAAGGCTTTTTTTTCTTCTTCTTCTGAGTGAATCCCATCTGCAGGAAACAAAGGGAGATAAAAACAAACAAACAGAAAACACACACACACAAACCCAACCCAACCAAAAAAACCTAACCCAAGCCCCGGTGTATAATTTACATCATTATAAGTAGAAAAACCCTGTAGTTTGTATACTGAATATATCTTATGGGAGGCAAGTAGCAGTCAAAAGTATTGATCTAGAACAAGCAGCAGTCAGAAGCATTGAGGCCATGTTGCTGAGAACACAGTTGCATTGGGCTTGGTACATCTCAAGGATGAAGGACCACTGCCTCCCTAAGATCCTGCTTTATGGTGAACTTGCCACCGGCTGCCGCAAGAGAGGAGCCCCAAAGAAAAGATACAAGGACTCCCTGAAACAACATCTCAGCCTTGGCCATATTGATCATCATAACTGGTCTACTCTGGCCTCCAATCTGGAGACCTGGAGACACACCATCTGTAACGCTGCTGTTTCCTTTGAGAACGCATGCAGGATCACTCTCGAGGAGAAAAGATAAGACAGAAAGAATCGTGTCTTGCAGAATATACAACCTAAGGAGTCTTTCTGCTGTGCTTTTTGCAATCGGACATGTCTATCTTGTATTGGCCTCATTAGCCACCAATGTGCTTGCAACAAATGTGGATAGAGCCTTCCTAAATCTTTGTTCACGAAGCCTAGCCATGATATCTTACGGGAACACTCTCAGAACCTTAATCATACTTTTTTTCCCACTAGAAGTGTTTTACTAATTTTCAAAAATCTTTTTGAGTTTTTTTTTTAAATCCATTCATTTTAAAAAGGGAATATTAATGGGAAAATACTCTGAAATGATAAACAAAAATCACAAACAAAAAAAAAGAGAGAGAAAAATGTCATGTATGTAGTAACATTTTGAAACTCTATACTTCCAAATAATCGCTAGCAAAGGCAATATTTTGGTCAGGGTGCAAAGGCTTCCATTTCATTTGTAAGCTTAGCCAAATTATTTGCAAGATATTAGATAGAATTTTATTTAATTATGGAAATTATCTACTATATCCTAACCAAATGTCTAAATGCATCAGTTGCAACTTCTATACTATTTCTCCTGGTGTTTTTTTTCTTTTCTTTTTTCCTAGAGTTTCACATCAGTTCTTGGTCAGCTTGAAGAATAAGACAATGAAAGCATCTCAGAAAATGTTCATGTTTGTAAGAGAAAACACTAATACAGACAAAGCTGTCTATCATTACCAGCATACTAGAGAAACCAGGCGGGCTTAGAGCTGAGAAAGAGTTTAATAGATTGAAATCAATACTGAGCTAAAACAAATTGATGCCATATTAAAAATCTCTTTATTATTCACTTTTTTTTTCTCTGAAGAATTCTGATGTTAAGCCTACTTGTGCTGCAAAATATCTTTTGTATATGAATTAATTTAAATGGATGCTTATTACCCTGGAAGTTAATAATTTTAAATTTAATTGGGATCTTTCATAGAAGACTATATAAAAGTGACTTACATTTAGGTTAAGAAAATAGAAAAGGGGCAATCTAGTAAATGATAACAAAATCAGGAATGTCTGGAACAACTACTAATGCTTTTCTTCTCTTTCCTTGTATCAAGATTGCAGACAGATATAAATACAGTAGTCTGAAGTGAATCAGATTTAGTAGTTCATACCTGATTCATCAAATATTGTCTCTACGGAGATGAATCTTCTCATCTTACCTTCTCTTAAATCCTATGCTGTTGGTTGCCTGCCTCTTATATCTGAAAAACAACAACAAAAACCCCAATTATATTATTATTACATATAAATTCTAAGAGAAAAATAAATTACACCTGTCATGGAATGGTAATTGATTAGGTAACTTATTAGTCTATTTTAATGCACTAACAGTAGAAGTACAAATAGTGTTAGTGATGTAGCTTTAAGATTTCTGTACTTAATTGTCTCTAAAACAGCTGAGCAATGGAACACATTAATGGTGGGAAGAAAACAAAGTTTCTGAACTTCTGAAAGGAACTATACTAAAAGACTATGAATCTCATATATGTGAACTACAAAATTTTAATTTGCTTTTCTACTTGACTAGGGAAGCAACTGCTTTGGTAACCAGAAAGTTACACAGCTGTAGACCATGATAAATAACTCATTAGAAGAATATCTGACTTCAGTTAGAAATACAATTGTTATAGATTAAATATAGTGTAAAGAACTACTTTTAAGAAGAAGGGGCAAATTCCCTTTGAAATTTCAATTGGAGTTTTTATCTACAGAACTCAATGCTGAATCCAAAACCAAATAAAAAGTCAGCCTAAGTAAACAAGATCAGCTAATCAATCTAATAAGGTTGTAAAAAACACATAGCATAATAAAATGTTAATCTAAAATGGAACAACAGTCCTCAAGGGACAGTGAAAAGAATGAAAATCTTGTTAAAACTGACTCCAAATCAAATTTACCATTGGCTGGATATGCGAATTTCATTGACTTTTTTTTTTTTTTTTGAGCATTGATGCTCAGGAACAGTGCCTTTAGGTACTGTAAATGCTCCTGTATCACATGAAGTTACAATAATCCAACATGCTTGAATTGTGCCCTGTCTGACTTCAGTTATGATAGTCTATGGTAAAAATCACATGCCATTATATCTCATTACATTTCCCTCATTATGCCATTTCCCTCATTACATTACAATAAAGCATTTCACTGATTCTCTGATTTCATTAATGTTTACCTAACAGTTATTAAAATAAATTTATTCCATTTGTCAACATTCTAGCAACCTAAAGTTTTACACATTACTATTGTAATTAATCAACTGTGAAGTGTAGTTTGTGAAATTAGAAAATAAGAAAAAAGTAAAGTGATGGAGTCAAATTTCAGAGCTTTTTATTTCAAAACCTGAGTAATTTTGCTGCTTTATTTTGATATTTCATTTTCTATATTTGTTTTGTAATTATTTCTTTAACTTTCAATTTTCTTTATTTCATTTTCTATATTTATTTTGCAATTATTTCTTTAACTATCAGTTTTCTTTATTATTTGCCCTCAAGATAGTTCAATACTACTTGTGCCAGAGGTATGGATTTGAAGACCACCATATGTTCTTTCCATCCTTATTTTTCATTATTTACAAAAATATAATTTAAAAAATTATATTTTGACATTTCTTTTGCAATTGGGAACTATGTAAGCATCTCCTAGTCTTCTTCTCTGGTGTCTTATTTTTAAACTGTTCTTATCAGTGCACTGGTTGATCCAAGATGAAGAAATTAAAGCCAGTGAAATTGTTTTTCTTAAAAAACCAAAACTTAAATTCTATACACAAAACCAGAGAAAAGCTTTTCAACAGAAAATTCCAATAAGTTGTTCAATTTTGACCTGTTGAAACCTAAAAGTCCCTGAAAATATCCTACATATTCTTTTTGAAATAGTAATTTTTGTCGAAGTAGCACTAGTAGTATTGAAATTTAGTTGTCTGGCGTAGCCCAAACTAGACCTTGGTTATGAGGTCCTTCATATGATCAGTTTTTCTTTATTTGAGATATTGACATTCTGATAATCTAGAGACAACATTAGTTATACCTTAATGGGTATGCTCGTAACCTAATGTGAAATTACCTACATGTCTGTGGAGAGAGATATACTGCACATCACAAGTCTTTCCTGACAGAGACAATAGCAGAGTGGGGAAAAATATGTAAAGATGTTGCACTAATTGATTCGTGTCCACGCTGCTAAGGAAAAGTTGTTCCTCTTCAGTCAAGGGCTGAACCAAGGCCTGAACCAAGTCCTACATTATTAGGTTGACAGAAAGCTTGTGGTCCTTCAGTAGTAATGAAAAGATGATAATAACTGTGTTGAAAGAAGAGCAGAGAACCAACCTCCAAGTCACAACAAAACATCTGTCCTGTTTATATATGAACGCAGACCATCATTTTTTTAACGCTTCCCACAGTAGCCTTGAAAGGGAGCTGGTTTAGAACAACTTTGTCTTGAATATATGCATAATCTGAGGCAGATGTCCTTCCCACTCCTTGTCTTCCATTCATCTAGAACAAGAGAGATAAGGCACCATTTCGTCTCCTAAATTGTACCCCTCTGGTTTGAATCAAAAATTACCCACAGGATTACGTGGCGGGATGGTAAATACTGAAGTCAAGCTCCAGGATGCCAGGAGGCTGAGCAGGACAGTGAGGTGCTTTACCCCACATGTGGAGTTTAAGCGTATGTCAGCCATGGTTTGTCTGCCAGCTGGATACACTGCTTGCAGAAAACTATCATCTGAGTGTTGCACTAATTTTGCTTAATTTATCTATATATCGATAATCAAATGAGTCTTTAAAACTACCTATATAAAATACTCATATCCACAGAAATAATAAGAAGCAGGAAATCAGAAATTGTTTTATTTGAATAAAAAAGTTTTCATTATGTTTCTAAACAAGTTATGCCATAACAGCACTGTTTTATCAAAATTATTTTTTCTCTCAATTCCAGGAATGAAAATAGTAACAGAACCTGAAATAGTCATTACACCAATTTCCTTTTTACTTTGTTTTCCTAATCACTTATAAAGGAAATTTTGGTTTAAATACTACAAACTTCCAAACTTTTGTTCATTGAAGATGCTTCATGTTTTTCTTGTTTGTGAGTGTACAATGTTATATTCGCTGCCAAACGGAACTTCAGATTTAGTAGCATTGGGCCACTTTACTATATAGTATTGTCTAACAATCTGGATTCCTAATGTAAAACCCTAATTCCATCAGACCTTCTAGCATCTGCTGTATTTCCTTCCTCAGTTGTTCTTGAAGTAATACACTATGTTTTGTACAACAGAAAATAGTGATAGTGCCTTTGTTGACATAGTAAAATACCTATGAAAATAAGAGACTAGTAATGGTAGTTGGCTTTGAACATGACTCTTGTCTTGCATTTCTTATTATTGCAACTGAAGGTGGAAATCATTACTCTGTAATTGTAACACCAAGGTTATATGTTCTGAAATACTAGAACAATAACATTAAAATATATGTGGCACAGATTAAGAAGAATAGGTGACAGAAGAATCAAGCCATAGGTTTCTGAAGTAATCCCTCTCCCTTAAGAATAAATTCTTTGACTATATATTTCAGATTGCCTATAGTTTGTTCAACTGCTAGCAGAGTTTGTTCCTGTAGCCATGTAGATGACTAGACTCAAGAAACTAATTTAAACTCAATAATAAAATGCATTAAAATGGCAGAGATATTTTACAGGGTAAGTTTAAGCACCTGTCTTTATTACTGGGTTCATTCTCTGACACATCATCGCTTTTTTCTTCTTCCTGTTGACCAAATGAGGAACATTGGTTTCTAACTTCAGGATCTGAGAATTTCTTCAAAGTTAGATGCTAAAAGCAGTCAGTAGGTGAACGGCTCACACACTGAATTTTGCAAAGGTGTGCTCAAAATTTGTTTTTATAGGCAGGCACCCAATTTGACTCTTTTGCCATTTCTCGCTATGGCCTCGTTAGCCGTGGTAGGAAGGACCCACAACAACTATGACTTCTCATAAAACACAGAAAAATTTTTCAGTTATGCTCTCAGAAAAATATTGTGTGTTATAGTATTCTTTAATCCATCTTTTGCACAATCTTTTTTTTTTTTAAACAGAAAAATACACACCATATTGCATTACTAGATTGGTAATTTATTTACCTTGGATACTATTGTGCAAATGTTTAAAACATTGGACTGCAAGACTCTGGAACTACAGACAGGGTGTGAATCTATGCATTTGCCTTTGTCTCCAGATATAGTTGCCACTATTTGATCAATGATTATGGTGGATAATTGGACAATGTAGGAAAGTTTACAAAATTTTACTTTTTCAGCAGGCTTTTAATTCACCTTTCCAAAATTCAAGACAGTAAATGGTATTTCAGTGCTAATCTGGTTTGGTGTTTTGTTCATTTACAGGATTTCTGCACACTAGGATAGAAAATAAGGTTGTCATATGAAGGTCATACTATTGCATTACCACTTTTCATATCTTATATAAATACTGAAATAAATACATACAGCAGTTTAAGAATGGCAATAAAGAACAGATGCATTTTCAAATGAAATTGAAGTTTTAAAGAAATACCACAGTTCAATCTAATAAATGTAGTAAAAAATGGTAATTGAAGGATCCTAAATCTGAAATTGGAGGAATCCAACCAGTTCTACTGTCAGCTTTAGCAGTGAAGAGCTTATTCGTTTGCCAATAAGAACAGACATCTTAGTCAATATTAAATCTTGTGAATTGATCTGATCTGTTAAATGAAAAAGTACCTCAAACATGAGAAGTGACTTGAATAAGGTCAATGACAACTCTCATTATGTACTAGAAGAAAGATAGTTAACACTGTGTGTTTGAGACCATGACTCCTTTCCTTTTGCTGGTCATTACTTCATTTCACTGTTGTGTCATTCATGTTTTATTGTAATGTTGATGAAATAACAATGCCCAAACATATTATTTATTGTCAATGTAACATCAGGAAATTACCTTTCTACATTATGTAAATTGATGAGAAATATTGGGGGAAAAAAAAGATTTACTTAAAACAGAAAACCAGCACTGTCACAGACCTAAAATTTTTGTTTCATAATCAAATCACTTTGTATCTCAGAGCAAATTAAGAATGGCTGAAATACTGAAAGCCTTGAATAAAGGAACAGGGATTTATAACAGTAATATTTATTACTATTTTTATTGCTATTATTGTTAAAATAGAAACAAAATGAAAGGCCTTCTGACTTTAAAAAGTCTCTTTTTTTTTTTTTGAGACTTTTATCTTTTGATTTCTACTGCTTACATGTTATCTGCTGGAAATGCACTCCTTAGCATTAGTCTTTACAAATTTATTCCTAATAATTCATTGGAAATAGGTTTTTAAAATGATCTGTGATTCTACAAGGTTAAATTTGTAATAAAGATTTTCAATTGTAAATAAAAGGAACGTTAGGACACTAACACTAATACTGTCTTTTTCAGGATACTGTTTTGTATGCATAGGCCAAGTATAATTGAAATTTACATCGTCTAGACAGAAGAATATATTTATCCATATTAAATCCTTCTCTGCAAAACTGAAACGTGAACATTAGTTCATATACAGGATTTTATTGAATGGTTTAATGGTTTAACTGGTGGAGAAAATGGAAAACAAAAGCAAAAAGAAGTAAGATGGAAATACGCAAAAAAAAGTATGGAAATACACAAATAAAGAGTGGAGATTGCTGTAGTTTAATGTATCAATATGACATTATTTTTCAGGTGTAGAACTTGTCAACTATGTCAGAAATTGATGTCATTATGTTTCTTTTTAGGAGCTTATGTTAACTTTCTCATCAGTCAGGGTTTCCAAGATAGTTTTACAGGCTGTATTTTTAACAGAACAACCCACAGCAATAAAACTTTTAAATGTTTTCCACAGGGAAGAATCTCAGTTAAAACTGGTTCATGGAATCCATCATTTAACTATATAACGTTAGTGCCTCTAAAGTGTGAGACAGAATATCAGTTCTAGTATGTGTTGTTTATACAACCTTGGGGGGAGGGAGTTTTGTTGGTTGGTTTTTAAATGTAAATGATGCCATAATAACTTGCGTCTCCTTAATGATGCCGTTGTCAAATCTCTTGTCAAGGCAGCTGAGGAAATGATTTGCACTTAAAATTCACATGAAGGACCTGTGAAAAAGTGAACATGAATCAGTTAGTTGATTTGAAGGAATGGGAAGACATTTTGGGGAGGATTCCTTTTTTTTTCTCTTTAAATTGCATTGTAAGAAAAAGATCGTAGCATCTACCAGAAAATTGTCTCCAGAAATATAGTAAAAACTTTTGCAATCACATCACATATTTAAAAAAAAATTTAAAAAAAATAGATTTTTCCTGTGAAGTTGTCAGAGGTTCTAAAGAAGGAAAGATGTATAAACATGGAAATAGAGGAAAAATCACAATGATTTATTTGTATGTTATATATCTGGAAGAAAAAAATCTTTAATAAAATGTTCATGTCAAATGCAGTCACAAACCCTCACTGGGGGCCTTACCTAGGAAAAATATTGTCCCTGTAACCAGCACTGGGACCCCTGGTGGCCTAGTGGTTAGCATGCAGGACTCTCACTGCTGCGACCCAGGTTCGAATCCCAAGTCCCCCGGGCAGATGGTAGCTCGTTAGCCCTGTGAGGCCATCCATCTATGAGAAGGACACTCTAAACAAACCTACGTCCTGAGGACCTCACTGCCATTGTCCAAGCTTGCTTGGCCCCGGCAGATGAACCTTAGGACTAAAGGGTGGGCTCAGTTCAGCGCAGGCTGTGTCTCACCTAAAAAATCCATTGCGCAGGCTGGAAAGGTAAAAGACCTTTCCCCAAATCTTCGTTCGCGAAGACTGGCCATTATAACCAGCACTAAGGCCACCTGAAATGGGAATGTCTGTCTTCATGCTATTGAATGCACCTGTCTCATTGCCTTTGCTCTCTATCTGGCAACTCAAACCCAAATATCAGGAATTTTGAACTAAATCCTGAAACATGCTCTCACAACCTTGGACGGTGCTCTTTGGCTTGCAGGAAAACGATAGCGGGGATTCTTCTTACAGTTTAATAATATAGAAAATGGTGTTCTGCTTGCCAATACAGATGCAGCCATTGGATGTTCTCTCTGTGCACTGCCAGTTGTGGCTGCTGGTGCAATGGGAATTTGTAGGTTTGTGTGTGTGTGAAGTCTCTTGACTGCCTTCTGGTCAGTCTATTGATAGCGGTTGTGTCTATACTGGAAAGCAATCTCCATCTGTAAAGCAAACCAGCTAATGGCTGGTGCTGAGGACTTGACATCCAAGTGATTTAGAAGGTCTTCGCATTTAGTTCACTCCATAGACTGCTCATGTACCAGGGGCTGAGCGGCTGTTTGTGGCAGAATACATCTGCCAACTTTGCTTCATCTAAAACTAATTTTATCTCAGGATTCTGCTACATTATCCATGCACTTCATAGCTTAGAAACCTACACTTACAAAACTGGACTTGATTAGATCCACTGTTCACATATGTCACAAATGAGTGCTTAAATCATCGTAAAAGGTATTGACAAAGAGCAGATTTTAAAATCAATTTGTGAACACGTGACTTTAAGAGAATTTGATGGCAAGGTTCACTTTATTAGTTACTATGTAGATGAAGCATACATAAGAAAATGGTAAAAGAATCAATTTAGGATGATTTGCATGAAGACAAAGAAGTTCAAAATATTGTCATATAATTCTGAGAGACCCCATACACTTATGCAATTATTACTTTCAAACATATATGCAAAAAAAAGTAGACCTCATAACATAATGGATTAAATTCTTTTGCTGTTTGTATTTTTTCTATTTGTTTTCCCTTTTGTCAGTGAGTTACGAATTTTCTTCAAAGTAGCTCAATATGTGTTCTATGTTCATTAATAAAGACATGTTGTAAATGTGATACTGAAATTCTGATTTTTTTTTCCTTTATTAGTGGAAAGTTATCAGTACTTTAACTATATCAGAGAGGTTACTCAAGGAGTAATAAACAATTCTCAGAGCACATAGTGTTCTAATACTTGCATGATTACTTTTCTTTAATTGTACATTAGCAATTCAAACATAGACATAAACATTCTGTCAAATCTACCCAGGTAATGAGGTTCTATTTTAAAATTTATAATCAGTTTAAATCCTATTTAGGCAGTTAATTTCAACAACTTAAGCTGAGTTTGACTAATTAATTTTCCCAAACACAGAGTAATGAAGGCATCATAAATTAGCATTGAATTCTAAATTAAACTAGGTGATTTGCACCACTGTGCCAGTTAACCCTTGTAAAGGTACTAGTGGGTTTGCCTAGGCTTGTTAGTCTAAATACTTTCAAGCAAGCTAATGAAACAAAAGTATCTAAGGCTTTTCTCCCTATGATGACAGGCAAATATGTGCATCTTCAGATGTACCAGAGAAGACATTTCTCAGTTTGTTAAACAGTTTGAAAAACCTCAGAGCACAAAACAACAATTTATATTCTATCGTTTATTAAAACTGATGAAACATATATAGAATTTACAGACTCCCACCAGATAATTTAAATAAAATATGACTCTTTTTTGTTTTGTTTTTGTTTGGTGTTTTTGTTTAAATATCTTTCCATGGAAGCACTAGGAGAAAAAATAAATTTAAAACCCTATGGAAGTCCACAGATATCCATTCAGGTAATTACAAAGTAACAGCCTGACATCAAATATCAAAGAACAAATTAACACAAGTTACTGAATAGATTGTTTCTGTACAAAATTACACTGATTTCCAGTGTGTTTCTATGGGTTTATATCATTGTTTATGTGACAGATCTATCCAATTAAGAACTTCAGTGCTCAGCGCTGGTGAGGCTGCACCTCAAATCCTGTTTTCGTTTTTGGTCTCTCACTTCAACAAAGACATTGAGGTGCTGGAGCATGTCCAGAGAAGGGCAACAGAGCTGGTGAAGGGTCTGGAGGGTAAGTTGTATGAGGATCAGCTGAGGGTTGTTTAGCCCAGATAAAAGTAGGCTCAGGGAAGACATCAGTCTCTACAACTACCTGAAAGGAGTCTATAGTGAGGTGGGGGTTGGCCTCTTCTCCCAGGCAACTAGAGACAGGACAAGAGGACATAGTCTCAAGCTGTGCCAGGGAAGGGTTAGGTTGGATATCAGAAAGAATTTCTTAATGGAAGAAGTTGTTAAGCATTGGAACAGGCTGTCCCCACCCCCGGAGATCTTCAAGAAACGTCTGAACATGACAGTACCATAGTCTTGTTGTCAAGCTGGTGATTGGTCAAAGGTTGGACTCGATAATCTTGGAGGTCTTTTCCAAACTAAATGATTCTGCAATTTTTGATGAAAGACTGTACCTAGGTTTAAGTTGGTAAGTCAGTCAACTTATGAACACTGACATTTCATGATACTTTTATAATGTCAAGGGTGTTACATGATTCTTGCAAACTTTCCCATTAAGTTATAATTCATATGTTTCTCAAAGAGGCGAAAAGCTGAGATCAGATAGGATATTTAATCTAGGAGGAAAAAATCTAAATAAAATACAGTGCTTGGACAGTAAAAAGAGAAATCCAAATGAGAAATTAGGTTTCATTGTTAAGTATAAGGACTGGAGAAAAAAGTTACTGACAGAAATGGATGACTTATGTCCTGATTTCATTGTAGTCAAGAAGGTTGTCTTTTTGGAAGACAGAAGCTATTGTTGTCTTCTGAATCTAAACTGTATGGCTGATAAAAATAGAGGCAAGATGTCATACATTGAATTAAGCAGCTGAACACGAAGGTGTTGATATTGTGACCTCCTGAGTCTCGTTAAAGATAATTAGAATCAGCAGGGCAGGTAATCATGGAGTCGGTTCGTTCTGGGAAGTGCTCTTGGACTTAAGGAAACTACAGAACATCTGCAAAGTACCTGTATTAAGACCTGTTTGCCGATATGCACACTAGCAAAACCTCTTAGAATCATGTTCCCTGATGATTATTAACCTCATACAAATGTCTGGTTAGAGAAGTTGTTAAAATATTAAAGAAGATATTAAAAACAAGATAGTGGTTGAATCATGGCATCAAAGTATATGCTCAACATCATGAGAAACAACAAAATGTTGTGACTCTATTTAGTTCAGTCTGAAGCTTAGATAATGGGGTTTTTTTAGACAAATACAAACCAAGGATTTTTAATAAGAGATAGAGTCC
Organism: Neopelma chrysocephalum; assembly: GCF_003984885.1. Classification (NCBI taxonomy): domain Eukaryota; kingdom Metazoa; phylum Chordata; class Aves; order Passeriformes; family Pipridae; genus Neopelma; species Neopelma chrysocephalum. The sequence goes on along the minus strand of NW_020897694.1, from coordinate 43,703,863 downwards.
CTAAGTTGTTAAATTCGTCACCTAAAGACTATTTTTTCAAGTAATCCTGTGGAAGGCACTGAGTGAAATGACAGGGATTGCCTGATTCGATTCAAAAGGTTCACTGTGCTGAGCTTCCTGGTAACAGCTAGAAAGCAAATATTTGCAAAGACAATTGAATTAGTGTTTAAATGCCAAACACTCAATAAAAAGTACTAGAACCATTATTGCTACTAGAAGATACACTGCTGAAGCAATTACATTGTTATACAGTGCATATTGTAAACATAAAGTAAACAAATTTAATATATTCCTGTTATTTTCTTCTCGCTGGGAGAATTTCCCATAAATACCTGCAAAGCAACAGCATTGATCAGTTTTAAAAATCCCTCCTGAAAGCCATTCTTTTACCAGAAAACAGGATCCTCAGAATAGCTACTCTTTTGAAGCTGAATGCACTGATTCACAGGCAGTTATTGCCTTGTGACTTTCTGATTCTCTGAACTCCATGTCTTTATCACCTTGCTCAACTTAATGCAGAATTTACCATATCTTTATTAAGGGTAGATTTTTCTTCAGCTTCTGTACAACATCAACCACAGTGGGCTTAAGCATTACTTTTTGGATTGCAGCATTAATCAGCTAAATCCAAGGGAAACGTGAAAGGCGACTGAAAAACAAGCTTATTATTGACTTAAAATTTGCTCTTCAGAGCTCTGCCTCTCCAGTGGAAATATTTTATTTATCTGCAAATCTGAAAAAAAAGGTTGAAAATCATTGATCTAGCAAAATGGTATTCTATTTGATGACTTTGATTCATAGTCTTCAACACTGGGAAGCAGTATGTAAAAAGACCTTGTGTAGAACAGCTTTATATTGTATGAATCAGACTTCTTATATGTGGGATACTCAACTACACTGGGCCATATATGACATATGTTATCACATTTTCAAAGTGGAAGTCCAATTCCTAGGAATCTTAAATCTGTCCCTTAATATTGTTGGTCATAGGCACTAAAATAATAATAAGAACAGTCATCATTAACAGTGTTATATGATGAGGTATCAATATTTGACAGAAATTAATAGTCTTTATTCACATGAGGACTGTAAGAGTAAACAAAACATAAACCCCATCTAATATGTTGCTCTTTCTACGTCTCACATGGAAGTCTCATGCAAGCTTGAATATAGAAGCACAGATATGAACCAAACAAGATTCTTGTTTAAAGTGGCCCCTGCTACCCCTTCAAATCTGGGAACCTTGGTTGTATTATACCATTATAGGAAGACTGACACAGAAATGCACTAGAAGGATTTTGTTGTTTTATAAACCCTAGAAAATAGATAATTTTGAATTATAGATTCATGCCATGTGATTTTGCTTAGTTTCCTTGCATTAACGCGACCACCATTTGCAGAAAGTGTTTTAGATTTTGTTGCCCTGGTTCAGTTTTTCTGAGGAGTTTGCTTCTACAAATAGCTTCATTTTCTGGGTCATATGAGTGTTAGTTCCAGCACCAGCAAGAATACTTGACCAGGACAGTTCAGATTTTGGGCTTGAACTTTGACAGAACTAGAGTCTGATAAAGCAATTAGCTCTTTATTATGCAAAATCAGTCATGAGTTATAGTTGTTTAACTATTTATTCTTATATTAGCACTTCTTAAGGTACAGTGCACATTTACAGATGTAGCAGCCATTTTTTTGGTGTTTTTATTGCATTTGGCAACTTAGTAACCTCTTCTTTCCTCAGTTGTACTGAGTTACAGTTACGCTTATATGTCGTTTACTTCCCTTTCTTCATATCAAAGAAAGCAGGGGAGAAGCTCCAGTCATTCTTTGGCCATGACCATTGGAAAAAAGTAACTGTGATCAGTTAACTGTGGGAACAGTGAACTGCTTTCCACCCTTGCCACACTTGGGACCATTTGAGGATGGTGCGTGCTGAGAGTACAGCACCAGATTCACTGAAGGGTTAGCTTTTGTTATCTTTAGTAAACAGTCACCAGATCTGCCTAAAACAATCACAAATTATTGCAACTTTGCTGCACACTAGCTGAATCTACCATATGGCAGTACCGTGGAAATGATCCAAACATACTAAGGAGTTTTTTGATTTTTTTTTTCTTCCTCCTTACCCTAATAAAACATGTTTATTTGTTATTTTCACTAGTCTTGTTGTTATATAAATATTGTGGGAAAACCTAATGTGCTTTATAAATTATTGCCACATCTAAAGTGAAGGTTTAATTAGTAACTGAAGCAGTATGAAAAATTAACTTCACATTCCCTTGGGATTTCAGACTCTGATCTCTTTTGGGTCTAAAATATGTCCAGCATTAGACTATGTCATAGTTCTTATTAAAATCGTTTCAGTACATATTTTTTAAAATCTGTCTTATGCTCACTGCCATTCGTCTGCCTCAGTGTCTTAGATTTGTGGTCGTAATATGAAAACACTCAAAAAGGTGAAAAATTTCCTTCCTTCTCTGCTTAGCTTCGTTGAGCACAACATTATGCCCACTGAGCTCTTATGCATTTATTCTGTTCAGATAGTCAGATAAGCTTTTTAAACACGTGAGTGACACATCTAGATCTCTAGCTACACATGGGAATGATTTTGAAAGTTGTCTGGAAACTGCAGTTTGGAATCAATGAAGTGCTCAACCACAGGCACCACACATCTTTCCCTAGGTTCTTTCTGTTGCTTTAATTCAAAGTGATTGCCATCAAATGTTAATTTCCACATTCAGTGACCTATTTTTTTTTATTAAAATGTACTTAAAATAGGTACTGATTTTAAATAACAGCTTTCCCTTATAAAACAAAATATTTAATTCAGATAGTTGAGATATTTTGTGCAGTGCCTCACACAGTTTCTTTTACAGATGCTAGAACTGTGATTGCTTGTGTCAGTTGCTGATGTCTGTAGCAGTGAATCTATCTTGTATGGGAAGCTGTGGTTTGAGTGTGTTTCAAAATGGCTTTTTGTGGTCCCTGTGCTGGCTCGTGCTTTCTTCTTCCCAAAATCCCCCATGGCCAGTTCTTATCTCTGTCTCAGGAATGTCCTGAGAAGATATCAAGAAGTCTTCTCATTGGACCTTTAACCCCTTCCTGCGATTGGGTGTCCTGTAAGCCCCCTGACCCTGTAATTGGTCACTCTGTGAACCCTCCAAGACCTATATATGTAACTGCCTCATCAATAAACTCTCTCTCGCCTCCTCTCCAAGTCCCGTGTGCTGTCTGTGGCTGCCATGGGACCGTGTGGGTGGGGGGAGGGGTGAGCACCTAACCCCTCCATGCGTCCAGGACCCTGAAGAAACCCCTGGAGCTGGAGTAACCCCTTCCCTATCCACCTCAAGCCTTCGGAAACGGAACCCCGCAATGGGAGGAATGCACCCAGAGATGTCAACTGAAAATTCATACAAATAATGAACAACAACTAAATATTTAACTAAAATAAAAGCAGATTAGAGCTACATAACTATTTTGAAGATGGAAAGGGTAAATTCATAACACCATTTGATCTACTTTGATAGAAGTCTTGCTGTCCTTGTTTAGTTAACAAACAGAAACCAATTCAGTTATTCTCCTTCAGAAAGTAAATATATTTTCAATTATTGTTTTATACCATGTTTATTCAGTTAATCTGCTTTTAAAAATATAAAAGTAGTTAATTTAAAACATTTCTAAAAATTAGGAATTAAAATCTGTTGCCTGGCTTAACCGTCAAAAGATGTTATCTACAAGGTAGAGAAAAATAGCTGACTATTTTAGACGTGACAGATTTGGTTTTTGTTAGATTTTGGGGGTTTTTTTTGGTTGATCAGGAATCTTTGAACTTCCACTGAACTTACACCATTTAAATGCAGTACATTTCATGTCTTTTTACTTACTTCTTTTATAAGCTGCTGGGTCACTTTGTAGAATTTTACATATATATACTCCCTGTTTTAAGCTCTAAGGAACTGAAGAAGTTCAGTTAAAGGATAAAACAGAGATGTCACCTTCTGGTGACCTATTTTTTTTTCCAGTGACAGTGCATTTGCATGGCAAATTTTTGGTAGCAGTGGACCTACAGGGGTGAGAAGCTGCCAGAAGCTTCCCCCATGTCCGATAAAGCCACTGCCACTCTGCTCCAAAATGGACTTGTCAGTGGCTAAGGACAAGCCAATCAGTGACAGTGGTAGCACCTCCGGGCTAACCTAGGTAAGAAGGAGGGAAAAAAATCTGGGCAACTGTAGCAGAAGAGAGGCATGAGAACATGTCAGACAACACTGGCATGTTCACCAAGGTCAGTGAAGAGGGAGTGGGAGGAGGTGCTCCAGGCATCAGAACAGAGATTCCCCTGCAGTACCTGGGGAAGACTATGGTGAGGCAGGCTGTCTCCTGCAGCCTGTGAAGGTCCATGGTGGAGCAGGTGACCCCAAGGGGGACCCACATTGGAGTAGTCTTTTCCAAAAGAAGTGAACCCCGTGTCAGGAACCCATGCTGGAACAGGGGAAGAGAGGATAGAGACAACTTGTGATGAACTGACCACATCCCCATTCCCCTTGCACCTTGGAGTGGGAAGAAATAGAGGATTAAGAGTGAAGTTAAGCCCAGGAAGAAAGGAGAAGGTGGTTTTAAGATTTGGGTTTAATTCTCATTCCTCTACTCTGATTTGATTGGTTAAAAATTGAACTAATTTCCACAAGTCAAGTCTGCTTTTCTCATCATGGTAATGGTGAGTGATTTCTTCTCATCCTTATCTCACCCCATGAACCTTTTGTTATATTTTTTCTCCCCTGCCCAACTGAAGAGGGGAGTGATAGAACAATTTTGGTGGGCCCTTGGTGTCCAGCCAGGGTCAACCCACCACATTTGGTTTTGACTTTTTTTGTTAATAAAAGGTATCCCTAATGAGCTCATTTTCATATGTTTCTCCATGACAGGCTTTCAACTGTAAGTATTGTAATCCAGAAAAGTCCATTGTGTTAGTTCTGATCTCAGTGATGCAAGAAAACCAGGAAAGGAACACAATTCTTGACACTTTCAGATCTTGCAAAGAATTCTTCATTTGAGGCCAATCTATCCTGCACTTAACTTGTTAGTGTGTACTGAAACACAATACTATGTTTCATTCTTTTCCTTTTGTAATTTATTTTGCTCCAGTAAAAAAACCAACCAACTAAACAAACAAAAAAGTCTGGTCTTTTTGCAGATTATGTTTTTTGTGACAGTACCAGCTTGGTACATTCAAAATTCAGCTGGTATTTCAAACAACCTTTTAGGACAGACACGTATCAACTTCCTTTTTCCTGTACTGCAGCCAGTTATGTTTGGCATTCAATTCTAAACCTGAAATGTTATAATTTGAAGGGACTCATAAAACAGTATTAGGAATAAAATTTCAAGGATAAATTTATTAGCATCTCCCAAAATATAATGTTGTTGCTCAGTGTTATTCATTTTTACATAGATAGTCTGACCCAAAACTCACTGAAGTCAATAAAAAACTTCTTATTGAACTTTAGCTAGTGGACTTTATATAATACAATGAAGCTGTTTCACCTGCAGAGCATTATTCAGAAGAAAGGCATTATTCATCATCATTTTTTCCCTTAAAACAAGGAAAAATAAAGACAGGCACCTTATCCAGACTCAGAAAGCAATTAATGATAAGAACTAAAAATAGAACCCACTCTTTACTTGTATAGTGATAACAGGCATAATAGAAGCATTACAGAAAATATTGAATAATGGTAGAGTACTGCATAATAAAGAAGTACTGGATAATTGTATGTGTTGTCCTTGAAGATGTATTCAGATGACGGAATAATTTGTAATGTATTTTTATATGTGAGTCTCTTCTCTTGGATTTTGTCATGTTTCTTATTGGAATTCTGCTTCAAATTGTAAAATAAGTGCATAAAGTCTAATCTATCTTTGCAACAACAATTTTGTTTTCTACATTTTTATCAAGGAAAGGTAATGCAAAATAACCTTTGTATGCAGTTTAGTCCTGTATTCATTAGTACTGTGTAAGCCTCAATTTTCTTATCATTTCAGTTTTTAAAACAACTTACAGAAATCTATGCTGCAAATTTATTATTTACTACTTCTTTTTCAACCAAAAAACCCAACTTGTAGATATGCATGAACATGTATCATCTTTACTGATTCTTCACAGCTTTAATTCTCAGACCTTTTACTTCTGTTCAGCTAGATTCTCTTTGCTGTAGATACAGAATTATGAAGCCTAAGATTTTGAGAAAATAAAAATTTCAAATTTCAGTACTTCAGAAAAGACTGCCAAATTTTTCAGTCTTTGACAACTTTTCAGTTGTAGACTTCCTTGTTTATATCAAAACTGCTTTTCCATCTAGTGGGAGTTTTTGTGGATGTATAAGAATTGTACACAATTTTGCACACCTCTAAGTGGATAACTGATGAGTGCATCTTAATCCAGCATATTCTGCAAAATAATTATATATGGTCTTCAGTACATTGGATGAGGATCACTGTTAGCTCAGCTGGCCAGCAAACCAAAACCCTTTTTTTTTTGGTCTATTTACCCATTGATTCATAAAGGAAGGAGACAAGAATCTCTACACTGAAGATGAATTGGTATTATGACCTATACCATACCTTCAAAGCCAAAAAAAGTTGATCATACTATGTCATTGGTCTGTTTTTTTTACCAGAACCTGCAGGATACAGGAAGTTAATTCTTTTCTGCTACAAATAAGCAAAGTTATGAATAGCTGAGATTTATCAGATCCTACATATTTCTTTAGGTAATTCTGATGTTCTGGTGGTGTCCCTTGGGTTCTGTTGCTATTTCTTAATTCAATTAGTTTAATTCTTTTTTTTCCTAAATGATATTCAAAATTATTTTTTTCATTATTAACTCAGGGGGTTCATTATTTTCATTTTACACTGTCAACCCTCATTTCAAATCCTTTTTACTTCTGAGGAATTTTCAAAAATTTGCTAATGAAACTTATATGCTCTTTTATATATGATCCAGATAATTAACACATTCTTTGTTACAAGATTAGCCATTTACCATTTCAACACCTGCAATCCTATTATGGTTTTTGGGACACTGTTTGTGAGTATGTGTGCACAGAAGACTTGGACTAATAATATTTGAGAGAGGCAGATGCATAACAAGAAAACATTTCTTGAATTTTGTACAAACTTTGTATTATTATCTTTATATTCTCATAAATTTCAGTACAGATAAGTACAATCTACTGTACTGAAATTCCTTTTTAATGCAGACTTCTGTTCTATTATAAGACAGACATTTTGAGTTTTTTCTTTTACCAATCAATTGTAACAAGGCAGAAGAAAATTTAGTAGCTTTTCAGAGTAAAAAGTAAAGATTTTTTTAACTGAAAGTGGGAACAACATTTTTTCAGAATGAAATTTGCAAGTTGACCAAATTATCTCTTTGTCCTTGTAGACAGTCTCAGGAGACTTTCGTGATTCTTTAGGAGCAGCGCTCTACTTTTTGGGAGGTGTAAGAAAGTCTGATCTGAATGGAAAGACAAGCAGGGCAGTATATAAGAACAAGCCTTGCATTGGACAGTATATTAAAGGATGCCTCACACTTCCTTTCCAGCAAACCTTTATCTCTATATTTAGACTGAATTGGAGCATTTTCTCAGTGCAATTGATTCAAATACTGCTTTAAAGAGCTGTTGAGTGAGAGACTCCAAAAGGAAAGAATGCAATTTATTATGAACACTTCTTTTACTGAGTAGAGGCTTTTTACAAGCTTAATTTTCTAATTATGGAGTAGGACTACACGCTTAATTTGTGAAATCAGTAATTACTATGTACATGATTTGTGAAAACTCAGTAATTAATAATCACTCTATTCATCTCATACTGAAGTAGAAAAAAAAGTGGTAGTGTGGATTGGAAGCATTGTGGGCGATATGATACTCGAGGAACCAGTGAACTTGAACAGGCCACATCTACTCTATTTGGACTCACATTTAGGGCTTGAGAAGTTAGTATGTAAATCAAGTAGTCTGCAACTTAGATTTGGGAAAGGTAAATGGTATGTGGATGAAGGGGTATGTATGAAGGAATGTAGTGATCCTGACTCACCGAGCACTGCATGCTTAAGAGTTCCACATAGCAATTAACCAGGGTAGGCCCATGCCCATGATGTGCTGCTCATATTTCTGGGCTCCCCACAGCAGAGCACCTTGGGCAGCTACCACTCACTGCCTGAATATCATTTTTGTGGCCTTGCCTTTGTCTAACAGTGCAGCACAAGTCCTTGTGAGAACATTCTTGAGAACAGAGTTGTTTCCTTGTGAGGGAATTAGATAGTAGATCAAAGTACCAAAAGGGAAAACTCTCCCCGGTTGGGATCTGCTCTGCCCAGTGTGCCCGGAGAAAATCCAAATGGGCTCTGTTCAATACTACACAAACACAGGTACCCTCGGGGACAGAAGGTTTACTCACTAACTCTTTTCCTTCTCTTATTCTATCTTATTAAAGAAGTTATTTTATCAAGCTGTTTGTTGTCGGATCTTTTTTACTGAGAACCATAAAAAACCGTGCACCAACTCAGTCTCACCTCACCCCTCACCCCCAGTACAGAAAAGCGTGCCTGAAAACCACAGGACAAAAACAGAAGACATAGCTATGCAGTTTATGATTTTGAATACTGAGAACATAGAAGAAGTACCTGTAATGGCTACAAAAAAAAAAAGAAAAAAGGATGAATAACATAAATTTCTGCCTCTCAGAGCATAGCTCTCTGCAATGTTTGCTTATCCATTCTCTATATGTAGCTCCATAACAAAGTCTACAGAAAATGCTGGATCTTTCTCCTCTTCCAGTTCAGATGACAATGGCCACATTTGCAGTTTACAGTTAAGGAAAGGCAATCTTAATGATGGTAATTATTCCAGAAATTTAAATTTAAATACATCATTAGAAAGGTTAAAGAACCAAATATACTCAACCATTTCTGGCCAAGAAATGTCAGTAGTTAGAAAGAACAAGTTTTATAGTCTCTAAAACTGAATTATGTTCTGCAGGTAAGCATGGTTTTAGCTCTCACTAGAGGAATAATTGTAAATAAATTGAAATATGTAATATGATGAGATTATTTTTGTTCTTCTGTTTGTAAGCTAAGTCAGGTAAATTTTAAAAGACAGTCCATATTGGAGACAGAAGCAGGATTCAAAGAAACACTGAGAAGACCCCAAAATACTGATGAAATGCATCTGAAATATCACAGAATCTCTTTTATGCTACATGCTATATAATCTGAGTACATTGATCAGCTTCTGAAGGAGTTATTTCAATGAAAACAGTGATACTGACCATGTCATCATTATGTTCTGACATACAAAGCAATGTAAGTTATTTGGTGTATGTTTATATAGGTGCTGAGATTCTAAGTTTATGGAATAATGTTAAATGGAAAGATTACAAAGTTAAACAACATATAGGCAATGCAACTGTAAAAATAAACATTGAGAAAGGAATAAAGTTTGGATTTTTTACAGGCTTTTTTTTTAATATCTATATGTTGAACACTTCCTGATATTAAGAGTTTCGGTTTGCTATGTGGACTTTTTATCTTATTAGTTATTTCATTTTCTTATTATTTGCTTGATGGCATTTGAGTAGAAGAGAGTCACTGAGCTCTCTAAACATAAACAGTGCTGTCTGTATTCTTTTGAAATGGATTCTGTCCCTCTGAAATCACTCATGAAAGGAAGAATGTATTTGTTCTTCAGAAACTGTAGATCTGCAAAGCTAGATTTTCTTCTGCATTTCCTGGAGCACTCTTCAGGTTGCTGACCTCTTCCTAAAACAAATGTAATTGATGCCTTTTGATCTTCACAGACATCAAGAATTTTATGTTGATACAGAGGAAGGAAGAGGGAGAGGGTCAAAAGTAAATTCTAAACCAGCTCTCCTCTGATAGCAAAGACCCTTTTCTACACCTAAATGGAAAAATCTCAGATTTTCACTTCTGGAAATAACTTCTAGCTTTTTTTCTGAATGTATGTGTGTTTAAACATGTATTAGAAAAGCAATTTGTAGTAAAATATAGAGTAGTTAAAGAAAATTATTTAATGTAATTTGCAAAGAAAAGAGGAAAGGGAGTATGGATTGATATTGTTATAACTGCAGACGTTGGGCTGTCCTGTAGGAGTCAGGGCAGGAGATATTTTTGGTTCTTGAAGCTTCTCTGGTGTTCAACAGTATATCTACTCTGATTACCACTACATAGTTTATTTTAATAACATATCATGTGCAAAGGAAGAAAAAAACCCAAGACCAATACTTCATCAACTACATGTTGATGTGCCTGTTAATAGGACTGTTTATTGATCTCAGTGGCAGTGCTGATAAAAGTAGAAACTTCAGCTGACCAGCGCAGGTTTGAACTCTGATATTAAGTTTCTGTATAGCATGACTGATGTCCACAGTATGAGATTTTTTTTTCAAAAAAAGTGTAAAAATAGAAAATATATAAAACTGATATATACCATAATTACACACAAGTTATACACTTACCTTTCATATATCAGTCAAAATTGGTGTATAAACAAAAGATATGCCCCATTGACATAGCAGACTTTAATCAGTGTGATTAAGGAAATTGTGACTGCATTAATATGCATTTGCTTTATGGATATTTTGCATTCTTCACAACAGTGTCTAGCTATAATTATAAGAAACATTTATTTTTAAACTTCTGCCTCAGAATCTTTTAGAAGGCAGGCAAAACAATAAGACATATACTTCAGTAGGTTTGGGGATTTTTTTTTTTTGTTTGTTTATTTGGGTTTTCTTGAGTGATAGACATTGAATGTGTTTACAGGATGTGGAAGTATCATATATAAAAATGCAATTCCTTGTAATTAGGTCAGTTCCTGAATGTGATCTAATGAGTTAATATCTTTAAAATCAGGTGAAGGTCAGGTTTTTGAGAGCACAGCTGTGGAATCTCTGACTGCTGTTTGTTCAATGTTAGATAAAGGATATTAAAACTCAAACTCAAAAATGAAACATTGTTTCGTTTTCCCCAATACTGGATATTTCTCCAGCATTTGAACACAAAATATTCAGTTGGACAGGGTGCTGGGCCATCTTGTCTAGACTACTTTTTACAATTAAGAATAAATCAGAACACTGAGGTCCCTTCCAACGTGGTATTCCATTCATATCCTCTAGTTTCTTTCTTATTTGAATAAGAACTTGATGATTGAAAGGAAAACCACAACAGCCTGTATATTAATTTTGATTTAAGATCGATGTTTAATGTTGGTATCACAAACCTGAATATCCTTGGATATGGTAATATTACTATTCATTTCGATTCTTTTTTTAACTCAAATTTAATTTGTTTTGGTTCCCTCTGCAAAGTGTCTGATAACGTGTTATGACCTTTTCATTATGAAATTTTCAACAATGTTTTTACAAGAATGAAAGTGACATTTCTGCCAACTACTTCAGATAAAGTGATATTTGACCTTCTATTCAGAATATGTTTAGAAGGAACAACAGAGCCATCCTTAAATATGTCGATAATAAGTGTGATCAATTATAAGGCAAATTTCAACAAAATTCAGTAAGATGAGTTCAATACAAGCCACTCAAAAATGTAATGATACATGGCAGCCATGCAATGCATAGCATAAAAATACTTTTAAATCAATCAGTAGAAAATACCAGCCACTATTTTAATTTTGGGAAAACCAAAACAAAAGAAGAAGGGGAAAACCAAACCAAACAAAAAAAATCAAACAAAAAAACTAAAACAAAACAAAAAAAAAACCAAACCAAAACAAAACCTGAAAGTTAGATAAATATATGACAGTTAAATCCTTGCTCTGCTGACATATGCATTTGCTTCATTTTAATGCCAAGTTTTATAGTTGTTCCTTCCACTTGCAGACTAACATCTTGCATATTTGAGTAGTTCCAGACAAATCCCCTTATTGCTTGGCCTAAAGTCTTCTTGCCACACAGTCTTGTGTTATTTTAATAGGTATCTTGAAAACTAGGTTTTATATCATTCAGAGGACAAACCTTTCCCCGACAATGGATTTTATGGAGATTTCTTAATTTAAAGAGTTCCTGAAAGTTCCATAATGGCAACTTATGACCTATTCTGATGATGTGGTGTCCTTGTATGAAGAGCCCTTGCTCTAGATGATATAATTTACCCAAAGAGAAGATTATTCAGGAATTAAAACAGCTAAAATTAGCCCTGTTGAGTTCTAGGGATTTCAGAGAGTAGGAAGGGTTCTGTTCTTTCTCAAATAAAAAAGGGGAATAAAACTTGCATTAAGACAGTGTTGTAAGTACCAGAATCTGCTGCCATTTCTTAGGTTTAAAAGACGTAGTCTTAGACAAAAGTGAGATAAAGATTTAAATTTAATCTGAAAACTGAGCTTCATACGACTAATATGATAATTACATTGATTAAGCTTACAGAAATGAAAGAAAAACTGTATTTGTCAATCCAGTTAGGATAAGTGGAGTTATAACGAAAAATGAATACCCCATGCATTTTGTCACTAAAAGAAATTACTGTTACAATAGTATTTTCAATGCAATGTTTGCATTTAAGATCTGATACCCATTTTAAATCCATGTTAAAATACTGGGAAAAAATCTTATTTGGAATAAGGATGCATTATCATAAATATTTAGAGAAATATGTAAAAAATTTGGAAACTTTAAGACAGTAGGAGTTATTTTGGGTATTCATTAAATGATTTATTATGAAACATATTCTGAAAAAAAATTCATAATAGAACTTTCCACTTTAACTGAAAATCTTTTCACTTTAACTGAAATAAAAATTCACTTGCATCAACAAATCAGAAAATAAAAAAAGAATATTCATTACTTCATCCAAGGAAAAAGACATGACTGTTCAAATTCGTGGTTAGCTTAAGGACCAGTAAAAAAACCCCAAGGCTTTTGTTTTAGTGGAAAGGGAGCCTTGGACCCTCTTTTCAACACTTTCACATATCAAAAGAGAGTAATTAACTCAGAAGGGCTAGACTTACACATGGGGTGCAAACCAGGTCTACATTACACAACTGTGCATCACACTTTTCCGACAGCCATGAGGCTGATTGCCTATTCATACTGATATTCTGTGCTATATAACACAGTTTCTCAGCAAAATTCCTCTCTCCCATATCAAAATGACATTTTAACTTTTGGGTTTTTAAATACCCTTTTTACTACTTTATTTTCTGCTCTGCCTATTGATTTTTCTAACCTTTTGACAGCAGCTTTACTTGCCTTGTCTTTCTGCATAATTCTTTTAAATTACATTCAGACCACAAGACAAATTCTAATCTCCATTATACAAAAATACAGTAAATCTATTGAATTTAACAGAAATGTATGAGATTCAAAGGCTGATTCTTATAAGAAATAGACCCATTGGCTTTTAGTATTCTAGCTTCTAAGCCAGGGAAAAACACAATGGGCCAAGTTAATTTCCAGTGGAACTACACCAATGTCTGCTGACTTCCAGTAGAGGAAATCTCACATTTTCTCTAAAATTTTTAATTAAAACCTTTTTTTTTTCTCTGAAACATAAATCTTAAAAGTTTAAAAATTTTGAAGGTATGATGGTAATTACTGCCCCAAACACTCAAGTAACTTTTAAGGAGCTTTCCTAACTGCGGGTCGTGTGCACAAAATTTTGTATCCCTGCTTTGGTTCCCTGTCAATCAAGTGAACTACTGAATGCATCATTTTCCTATTCCATGTCATTTTCCTATTGAAAAAAAAGTCATACAAGTCAATGATATGAAGTTCCATCCTTAAACACAGATAGGAGCCACTTAGGATAAACATTTGCATCCAAAACCTGGAAAATACTCAGAGCATTAAAGTCACCCTATCACAGAAGGCCACTGAATTAGTCAGGTATGATTTGCCCTTGCTGAAGCCATGTTGACTGTCTCTAATTACCTCCCTCTATTCCATATATTTTGATGTATTTTCCAGCAGGTTCTGTTCCATGTTCTCAGAGGACACAAAGGTGTAGCCGACCGGTTAGAAGTTCCCGGGTCCTCCTTATTACCCTTTTATAAAATGAGTGTGATACTCCCTTTCTCCAGTCTCTGGGGACTTTGTCTAGCTGCCATGATTTTTTTAAATATGATAGACCAATGAAATCACTTATGTATGCCAGACTTACAGTATCCTGTTCCTTTCTAAAAATAAGACAGATGTTGAAACTTTTAGAGTAAAGAATCAGAAGTTTTAGTGAAACTGTCAATGCCTAGGCTGTATTTCAAAACTAATGTACACACCTGACAATTTCACAGTAAAGAAAGAGTAATCCCTAAAAATTTTATATAACATTTTTCTATCTCGTATAATTACTGATTTATGGAAATATAATTATTAATCTTAAAACCTCTTATAAGTTATTAACTTCTAGAATTCCACTTTCAGCATGAATGCACTTCTCTGGGCTTAATAATTCTGAAATGACTGAAACTGTAGGATTAAGTTTCAGGGATCTTCAGTACAAAGAACAAAGAAACAAATTGTTTCATTCATTATCAATGGAACATTTGAATCAACCTTAAAATCCCCTCACTATTTCAAGTCAAGACTTATTTGTAATTATAGTCATTATTATTTATCTTTTTATTATACTTTAGACTGGAGTTGTGCATGCCAAGGAACTTTCCTGTGGAAAATATTTCATCCTCATCTTATGACTGGTATTCATCATAAGCTTTTGCACCAAATACATTTTTATGAACATAAATGTCCTTTTCCTTAGGTCTTGCAAGAAACCTGTATTTAATTTAGAAGAATAACCTCTCCAGGGAAACAAACAAAAATAAACAAACAAAAAACTAACCAACCAAGCAAATGAAATCTGTGAATCCTTGCATTATTTGCAAATTATACTCTCTGAGATGGTTTGAACCTCTCTGTTGAAACAAATACATGTTAATATTTAACAATTCTAATATTGTATAAAAGAGACCTTTTCTCTCTCAAGATATGTAGTTGCATTGCAGAGGATGTTTTTGCTCAGGCCTATAGTGATTTCATGATGAACCCAAAGAAGACATATTGAGGGAACTGACCAAATACTTGACTGATATGTTAATTAGAGACTTGGGTCTTATGAGACACAACATTCCAACATTCCCTCAGACTGACTATAAGATTGTAAGCCTCTGCAATATCAAGCCTTTAATGATTTGATGCCTTAAACCCCTAATGGTTTTCTTATTTTTCTACCTTATAAGTTTTACAGGTAATAGAAGTAGATTTTAGAAACAACTCTTTCTCCCTCTCCCCGTAGCACCCCTTAGTTTATACATTCCTTAACCCTCTCACCACATTCCATACTCGCCATATCAGCCCTATCCCTGTATCCAGTAGAAAATGTTTTGTCTCTTGTCAGGGTAAGCCTGTCTTGTTTGGGGAACGCTTGTATCTTGGCCTAAACCGCAGGACAGAGTCAAAGAACTGGGTGACTCTGCTCTCTGTACCCTGAAGATGATGAAGGATGATGAAGAGAGGGTCCCAAGAAGCACCCCAGACCCAGTTCTGGGAGGTGGGCCAGGGGGTGGACCAGAGCAAAAGTTACGGGGAGGACACACTTGGGATTGATCAGATATTGTTATATATTGTAACACCTCGGACACAGGGCGCGCGTCGTTTACCATCAATTGCCTTGGCACTATTAAACCCTTTCCTTATCTCACCCCAATTAACAGCTCCTGAATTTTTTCTTAGCACCAGCTGAGCAGGCATCAGATTCCTCAGTTATCCACTGAAATATTTTAATTTAGATTGCAGAATTTCACCACAATTTCCAGTAAATCATTAGTAAGTTGATACTACTCTTTGGGTACAAAACAATTTGACATCTTTCCACAAAGGTATCTCATCTAAGGCCATACAACACCCTCTAGGTAGTGTAGTAAGAAGCAGACAATTTTCATTCCTCACTTGTTGCTTTTCATTATCAAAGTTTAAAGTATTTCAGAAAGTATCTGAAAATTTCTGGTTCAATTGTCTTAGAAAACTTTATGAGCCAGTGATAAAAAACCACTCTATCTGCAAAATTTCATCAGTATATTTTTTACATGAACAGAGAGGTGAAAGAAGTTGGTTTAATTTCTGCTGAAGAGAGGCTGATACTTGGTAATCCATTTTAGATCAACAATGTAATTTCCATAGAGATATTACCTAGTAAACCTTTCTAGAAAGTACTATTCTACCAAATGATTTTGAGATGTCTGCCAAAATTTGACCAATTCAAAAAACAACAAAATCTATGCAAACAGTATAAATACAGTGGTAATGTATTACTTTTCCATGATTAACCAATAGCTCCAGTAAATTATCCGAGAGTTTGGTGTAGACAGAGTTGGTGATAGCAATCAGACTTGGGCTTTTTTTTGTTTTGAAATATAGAGAAACTTTTAGAATATCCTTTTCACGGCTTCTCTTACCCCATAGCTGCGTACCACAGAAAGATGACCATTTGTTATGTTCAGTATTTGGACTTTGTATTTCCCAAAATCTAATTTAGTTTCCAAACCTAAAACTTGTCACTGAACTGGAACAGCAAAACAATTGCTTCAGGTTAAATTAGGTTTGCTAACTCTTCTCAATAGAACAAGAATACAGATGACGTCTCAGAAATGGGTGCAGAGTCCAACAGATGCTGTAACATCATTTAAAAATAAAATGTTACCAGATTCACTTACATTTGTTTACAAATAAAATGATAAAGTAAATTTAAATTTGAATGCCTTAATTACCATATTGGTATTTCTTTTGTAAATATCTGGAGCCACGAAGGTTGAGGGGGAAAAAATTTAGTTGCATTCTGTAACATTTCTATTGATTTTTCCAGCTTCAGCATTGTTTCTTTGCAGATATTCACCCTATGATTTCAACATGTGTGTGATAACTGGTTTTACAGCCATAGGAACAGCTTCCAAAGTGCCCTGAATTCATGGATTATACAGTTTAGGAGTGTACGTTCGGAGGAAAACTCGCTCAAACAGTCGACAGGGAAAGGAATCAACCACCAGAGTACGAGCAACCAATAGGGCTGATATAAGCTCTTGCTGGTTAACTTGGCTTATCATATGCTAAATTGCGTTGTGAATACAGTGTTTTGTTTCATATTGTCTGACATTTTGACCTGTGTAAATAAACCTAATTTGGGAGCAGGATTTTTGGAATGTGGAAATGAGATACCTTAAAGCAAAATGATGTGGGCTGAATTTCCTGGCTGAAATAACAGTTCTGTATCTGGCATTCTTTTCTCTGCTGCCCTATTGACTGAATACACTAATAAATCTATGAGTGTACTTGTGTACCTCAACCACGGTAGTATCATCTTGACAGCTCCTTCTTTTTCCATTAATCATAATCAAGTGTCGTGCTTTTCAATAGCCCAAGGCAAGTGCACATAGTTGAGTTCAAAATGTGATTATTCAGCGGATGTGCCTCATGTTCTGTGTGGCTCATGCTGAGGTCTTAGATTTTAGTGAATCACAGAGCTTGAAGACAGTCCAGGCTCATCTGGAGAGCACTTTAATGCACAAGCATCAGTGAGGACAAATGAAGGGAAAATGGACACTTAGCACTGATCTAGCACCACAGTGTGCAAGAGAGGTTGAGCTGCATTACGACAATGGTAGGAAAGATAAAGTTAAGAACAGATACAACCTTACTTTGCCTGAGGGCCTGAATAGCATTTTTGGCAGAGGTATGATCACTGAATTATATCCTGCAAAGTCATACAGCAGTTCTCACAAATCGTTACATACAGGGGTAGAAAACCCAGAGCACCTTTCAAGAATAGGCATGATTTAAGAGTTAACCTATGTCATTCTTATCAGAGTGGTATCTCTCAAATTTGAGAAAATGTGTAAATTTAAAAAGCAGCTTTTCTTTTGTGTTTGATTTGTCTATATGCAAGAGATAACATTTTATAGGAAACTAAATGCCATAGACAGATACTAAATAATTGTCCTGATTAAATATAAGGGAATATGCTGTACAAACATATATAAATGTGTGTGTGAATACCTCTCTATATATATATATATATATGTATATATATATGAATGATGAACAGCATATGTATATGTTTTAAAAAGAGATCATGGTAAAGACAAGTTATAATGTCTTTAAGGAGGGCATTTTATATTTCTTACAGTTTCATTATACTTAAAGTAACAATTTCTCAGTTGAATTCTCAGACACTTACACTGGACATATTTTTGACCCAAGAAAGGCAGATTTCCAGCTAAGATACTGCATTTGTTTTGGAAAGTCAAGTGCAAAAATGAGGCAGTGCAAAAATGAGGCAATTCAAAATTGAGAATTTGAAATTGTTGAGAGAAAGATTGTTATTTTCTAATTTTTGATTATTAAAAAAAGTGTGTGTCAAATGTTTACCAGGTACATTTGAGAGCAAAAACTTCTTTGGCCATGTAGTCAAATGAAAACATTCAGTGAGGACACATTTGTTTTGCAAAAAAATATTCCATGGAAATCATGAGGTTTCTTTCTCTCAATTATCAGTCCAGCTCACAGCAGCTGTGATCTTTTCAGGCTGCTTCAGGGTTCCTGATTTTTCTCAAAGCTCTTGCAGGTAAGAAAAATGTCTGAAGGTCTTGGGCACCACAATCCCTCTAAGCTACCAAGCTATGTACTGAGCTGTGTAATAGGAAGTAGAGATCACTTGCCACACTTGCAAGGGCCCCAGAAATTGTGTTTTAAAAGTCCAGAGGATTTTTTTTCTACATTAAAATTTGGAAAATCTTTTTGATGGAAATATGTTTAGTTCAGGAGTCTGAAAACAGTCCATGGCTAAGCTGTCCATCCTAGTTAACATGTGTTCCGGGTATCATTCTTTTCTCTACAAAGAGAATAACAAATGCTTCAGGTATGAGAATGAGATACTCCTAATGTACCTTAGAGTCTTAAAAAAAAAAACCAAGCAAACAAAACCCCTCTAGGCTATTAATGTAAGGATTCAATAGCAATAAATTTTAAGGATGTCAAAAAAGAGTAGTCCAACTTACTGAAAGGAAGGTGGAAAGCAATACCTCATAAAAAACGCAAGGCAAATTTTCGATCTCTAAAACATTATACAAGACGAAACAAATGGATGGCTGGTAAACAAGGATAATTAATCTCTACACTACATTCCCTGAAATTGTGGAGTTAGTTTCAGTTGCATGTTTATAGGCCAAGAATAAAAATAAATCCCTTTGATTATTAATAAAAAAATAAAAATATATTTTCGGTTCTCAAGGTTGTTTGTTTCCATACACAAAGAGAATCATATGGGGTGTCTTATGCTCACAATACTCAGTCTGATATTTTTCATTATCCCCATGCTGACTAGGCGAATCTCTTTTTTAACTGTAAAGGTGAGAATGAATCTTTTCACTCTCTTCAATTCTGAAGTACTCATTAAAGGCATAAGCTGTTTGAATTAAAAATTGTGCCATTTGTTACTGAAATTTATCTCAGAAAGAGGTCAGGCTTAAGACTAGAAAAGAAGAAGCAAGAAAATGTTATATTTCCTGTTAAATAATAAATGTACAACTCTAAGTAAAATCAAGCTATGGAACAATCTTCTGAAAAGTTTATAGATATCCAAGGTAGACTAGAAACCTGTGGAAAGGACATTAAACTGTTTACTCTAATCTTGTTTAGTTTCTTTCTCATACAGAAATTATAAAATGTGAAAGACGCTTGACTAGTTCATCCAGCAATTGTTAATACAACGTGGCTTTATTTCTTACTGTTATAGAAAGGAAGGAGACATGGAGACACCAAGAATATCTATAGCTGATGGCAGACAATGAACTTAACATCCTAGATTACTCCTGGGAACTATCTCCCTGACCAGCACCCTGCCCTCCCAAAAACCAAACCAAACCAAAATCCAAAGCCAAACAAACAAATAAAACCAAACCAAAAACCAAAGCCAAACAAACAAATAAAACTAAAACCAAAGCAAACTGAAACAAAAAAAATCAAAACCAAAACAACCAAGCCAACAGCAAAAGCTCCAACAACACAAACAAAAGAGATAGAAAGAAAAATGTTCTGCAGTGTATTGCTCAGAAAAAATGTACTATAATCCCCACAGAAGAGTGTCTTTTTCTGGCCATCCTCTTCAGATTTTGTGAATTTTATTAATTTCCTTACTGGCTGCTCTTGCTCATTATACTGATGACATTGATTGGAAAATGCTCGGAGTGGATGCAGGTGTTGCACACTCTCACTGGATACTAAGTTTTGTACATAAATTTTATGTGAACAGTGTTTATTGACTATTTAAATTATTAGGAATTACTATTGTTATCTACTTAGCTTGATGCAAGTCCAGGAATATGAGGACAGGAGCACTTTAGATATAGATGTACAGCACTGCAACAGCAGCCAAAGAGAGGGAGGGTGTGAGTTTACAAAATTAAAGTGGAAGGCGTGATGCAGCATTACAAGTGGCAGACTGCCAAGTTGCACATGGAAAGTGGAGATCCTTTGCCTTGCAAAGGTTAACACCCTTTCTTTACAGAGATGTGTTACAGGTGTAGTCATTAATATTTCCAAAGTAGCCTTGAGTTCTCAGCAATCCTGCCTAAAGTATTTGGAATTGTAGATAAAGAATATTGATATTACTTGAGCTCCATTAAAATAAAAGTTAAAGGTCTGCCTTAACATAAAAATCTGCCCTGTAAGGAGTTGAGTGATTCCTTTAAAAGGTACTCTGAAATGTGTAGACATGGAAGAACTTAAATTTTTTTTATAGCTAGGAATTTCTGAATCATGTTTATTTCTTACTTTTATTTATTTCAATACATATGATTCCTTACTCTTCATACTTTCTTTGCATCTTCTCTTTTTCTCTTGTGTTTCTTATTTCTTTTAGTTTGCTCCAGAGAAACACGGGCATATTTAATTTGGGAGGGACCTTTGGAAGCCAGTGACAGCTTCGGAGTTTGTTCCAGCTACAGAGACAGACGACTTTGTTCAGTACCTTGTACTGCTGAGTTTTCAGCACCTCCAACGGTGAAGATTCCATATCCCATCTGGGCAGCCCATTCCAGTATTTGACTGCCCTCATTGTGAAGATTAATTTCTTCATTTTCAAGTAGAATTTCTCTTACTGCAATTTTTCTTTGCATCCGAATCTTATGCTGTGCATCTCTGAAAAAATTTGTCTCTGTGTTTTCTATGAGCATTTATTATGTAGTCAATGGAAACAAGTAGATCTTCCCTTAACCCATGCTTCTTTTGGCTGAATAAACCCAGTTCTTCCCAGTTTCCTGATATGCCACATGCTCCAACCCCCCTAGCTGAAGCTGTAAATGCGCTAGATTTTTTGTGAGATCTTGTGTAAGGCCCTGTCAAAATACTTATGCACTTTTCCAGATCTTTATGTGGAACAGTGTCTTTCAAGGCTGGTTGGATTTGATGATTCTGTCTGACACACTGTAGAACTGGCTTTTATCCAGAGATGTAATGGGACTTCGCTGTTTCCTAGGAAGTCCTAGGAAGTCTATGTCAGGTTTCATCGTAATGTTTGTATATACCTTGAATTCTTATATGATATGGTTTACCTATTTTCCAGATTTCCTTGTTGGTTGGTGTATCTTTTTTTGTTTGTTTGTTTGTCTGTTTGAATCCAGCTGAAGTTTTAGATGGATGGATATTTCTATTTGTGTCTGCTATTCATCTGATGCTTTTCTACCACTCCCCCTTTGCTGAGATTCTTGTTTATAAGCCAGTTTTTGCCATATGAGGACAAAATCCACACGTTGCAAGGACAGACATGAAGACATAAGGATGATGAGGAATTCTTTATCCCAGTGTTTTTCTGAGTTGCCGATCATCTATCTCTAAAGTTAATATAATATTTTACTACATCTCTCTGCTTACCTGGAACTATGTGCTTGATGAACTTTATGCCATCCATTTTACCACCTAAAATTTCAGAAAAATCTTTGATTAATGGAGCTGTAAAATAGCAACTTTGACCTGAATCAGTCTTAGACTGCCATATCCTTCAGTTGTTCCACTGGATTATTATAACCAACTGGCCTGATAATCTATTACTTTTGGTTATTTTAAACTTTGTAGTGAAAATATCTGAAATATCTTGCTTACTACAAAAGACTCTCCTGTGTGAATAGTTTGTGTATTAAAACCTTTACTTTTTCTATGGTAATTCCCTGATTCAGGGCCAAGGTCCAGTGACCTTGCAGGCTTGGTGTGTGTCTGTTCTGAGACTTTTCATTTGCATTGCTGAGGAACATGAGGCTGCACAACAGTTCTGGGTTTTTTAGTCACACATTCCCTGTGTCCCCTGGATAATACAGGGCTGAACATCTCTTTCAAATGGTGTGAAAGTTTGCCTCAGGCAAGTAAGCTTTTGATCCACAGGATATAACCTGTAGTGTTTCCCTTTCCATTTGCATCAGAGTTATACAAATCCTTCTGATCAGTCACAGAGCTTTCAGTGAAACCATGAGGAGTGAAATTGAGTTACTTGGCTTTTATGTTTTTTCACTAACACTATTAATAGACCACAGAACAACCTCATCTCGCTGGGCTCCAATTCCACAGGGTCCTTCCCCTCACTCTGTTTGTTAGTATAATGCAGTAACTTTGCATGCATGTCAAATTTTTTGAAAACTAAATTCAAGAGCAGAGGAATTTGGGGGCAAAGTGCCTACAGGAACTATAGTAAGGCCCTCTTATACCTATGAAAATGTAATTTTAAGGCAGATGGAAAGACTTGGAAAAGCATGTTGTGCTACAGATTTCTCTATTGATTTTTTTCCCCCCAGTTACACAAATATCATGGCTGATTCGTTTTAAAATTCTGTATCTATGCCCTGGATTTTTTTCTTTGTAAAATCCATTGTAAAACCAATTATTATAACTGTTAAAAGATTGCTTTTACAATTTTTGTACAAGTCTTTCTACCATTATACTCATTTATATGTTAACACTACATTCTTCAAATGACTGTTCTCCTTTGTTTTAAATGCAGTAGTCCTCTGATGGAGAAAAAATAAAATACTGTAAGAAACTGTACCACTTAATCATCAGTGATAAAGCCTGCATAAAGTAATGACATTGAATCTAAAACATTCTCTTTTGGTGGAGCTTAGATGGGTATCTCCCCAAAGTTGTCTCTTTTCTAGAATGGGGAATTTAGCTACTGAGAAGCTATCCTTTGTTTCGGTAGAGTTTCATGCTGTGATGGGTGAGCTGTGGCTACTAGACAAACTCCTACCCAGAGGCTCACTCACTTCCTCTCCTCGGTGGTAAAGAAGGACAAAATAGGAAAAAAAAGTAATGAGAAAGCTTGTGGGTCATTAAAAATACAGGGAAATTGCTTATCAATTATTATTGTGGGCAAAAGGGACATGAATTTGGGAAAATTAACCTTTTATTTACATATAACCACTTAAGTGAATACAAAGTTGGTAGAAAAAAAACTCAAAAAAACAAAACTGGGCATGTCTAGAGAGCCAACAAGGTTTAAATTAGGAGTCCTCATCCGTCTGTCAGCTGTAGAAGAAACTTATGCACCTCAAGAAATCCCATGAGAGGCTGAGCAAGCTGGGAATGTTCAACTTGGAGAGAGAGGGCTCAAAGGGAATCCCATCCATGCATATAAATATGTAATGGAGTGTAGCAAAGAAGTGGCATTGAAGCTCTCTTCAGTGCTACCCAGCAAAATTTCTTGTCCTGTTGAACTCAATAAGAATTTTTCTATTGATGTGAGTAGGAAAAGAATTCATCCAACATTTTTAAATTTATTTCCAATCTTAGTTAGCTAGATCTGGATTTTTTTTCCATCAGGCTGAAGTGACTATTAGATTAGAACAAACAGTCATATCATACTGCTTACTGTTTTCTTTGCACTAATGTATAGGCTAAGGCTGGTCAAAAAAAAAATCACAGCTTTGTTGCACACCTACAGTTGAGTCTTAGAGAGTGCCTAAAGTATCTTTCTTCTACACTTAAGAAGAATGTTATTTATGTTAAGAAGATACGTTATTTATATATCATATTGAAAAAAACATAGTTGGATAACATTGTTGGGTTTTTTTAGTTCCTGAAAATCTGAGAACTACAGAAAATAATAGTTGTCCGAGAAAGTGATGCTGAAACATCATGTTAAGATGAGAATATGAACTATATATTTTTTGAAGTGTGTGTACAAATCTGTGTTCAGACAGTCTATATGGGCTAATTTGAGGCTAATATCTCTCCTAAACTTTCATAGAATCGTAGAATATATGTTCTTAAGGTTACATGCAAATTGCATTTTTATTAAAGGGCCAGGAACTTTATATTTTCTCTATCAGATTGAATATTGGTTTTAAAGTAGTCATGGAAAATAGAGTATCCTCTTTGTAAGAGATTACAAGTATAATTTTAAAATAATGAAAATCCTTCTGCTGCAAATAGACTGATGTAATGAAAGGGACTTCCATGCCAACATTCCTCTAACACTACAAAAGAAAAGGAGGTTTTTTGTGTAAGTATTTTCATAAGACAAAACTCAGGCATAAAGGTGTTATTGATTTAATCAGAATATTAATATTTTTAGATGATTAAGTGAAATTCCTCCACAGAAGGCAAGGTCATCCAATTACAAAGCTTGTGATCCAGGTGGCCAATTACAGGCTCAAACGTTAAATCATGAATCTCATAGCAAAAGTACAACCAAAGTCAGCACTCTGTGATCAAGCCATGTGCTGGTATAATTTAGACTCAATGACTCCGCACAGCAAAGAAATCTCCAAATAATCGGTTCTCTTTTTTCTTTGAAAATGTGTAAGTAAATGAAGAACTGGAATTCTTGAGTAATAATTGGTATTAGGACTTGAAAATAAGGATTATAATGAAACTGTAATATAACCTTAAATGCATAAACAGAATTTCTTTACATAGATACTGCTAGGGTAAAATATAGTTTTATAGAAAATTTGTTTTTTAATTTCACAAAAAGAGACTTTCTTAAACAATATATTATATATATATATATATATATATATATATATATATAATCCTTATTATCTGGTTTACTCTTCTGTTTTCTTCTCAATTTTTCTTATACAGACTGTCTTTTGAAGTGGCTTGAGACCAGTTACAGAAGTTTACATTAGCAATGAGACCATCTTTTGCATAAAAGAAAATCTGAAGTAGCTTCTACTATGAGAGATTTGGATAAAACAATGTCTTTGTCTTGGTGAAAACTATAATCTCCTTCTTAAGCCTGCACCCTTCTCTCTTTCACAGTTCTGACATGAAAATTCAAAATGCAGAGCCTCTAAATCATGAGAATTAGGAAAAAAAAAGAAACAGAAAACCAGTGATATCTTTCTTACTAGGAAAAGCAATACCAACAGCTGATAGATGAGTCAGTCCCTTGAGTACTTTTCTTCTGCCTCATGAGAAGGCAAAATGTAATACAATTTTACTTGTTAGGAAAAGAAATAATTATGGAGACAGTAAATATTCCACACAATTGTGCAAAACCAGCCCAGATTAATCTGGTTTGTCTTTTCACATCAGAATTTGCATCTGCTAAGACGTATTTTCATAAAATCAATACGGAAAATAAATATTTGTGCTATTAGCCACATTTTTATACTATAGGCACAACATGCGCAAGTTGCTTTACACTAAGACATTGTCATAAATAAGCCAAGGTTATGATGGTTTCTTCCAGTTATATTTAACCAGTGGCTGATACCAGTTGCCTTTGGAGGCAAGGTCTAGTCCTTACATTGTCATGAAAAATTCTGTACTCATAGAGCTCCGTACATTGCAACAGGATTGGAAATTACTCTTGTATCATTTTGTTCCAAGTGGACATCAAGTGGTTGAAGCTGCAGGGAGCCATTACAGTGACATGGTGTTCTTACTATTAAATATTGTTGTTGTTCTTTGCTAGAAGACCACGTCAGTGCTTTATTCATTCCTAGGAACTACAGTTCTATCAGGAGTAAATGAGATTCTGTCTTTGCATATCTAGAAATAAATTATGTTACTTCTTGTTCAAGATGGATAGGATAATAAAAAATAAGAATAGGTAAAGCATGTATCTCAGAAAAGCACAAGACCAGAAAAACGAAAATATATGTATAAACTATAGGCAACAACAATACCACACCACTAAGGGCAAATTATGCTACTTTTTTAAAAAGTGGCATAGTACATATATTTCTGCTTTGGTGGTGATATTCAGGAATGGTCCCCTGCAGTCAGATAGGAGAAAAGTTGAATGATAGAGGGTCTCAAGGTTTCAATATGCATGGAAGGTATTTTCAGGATACCTATTCTGTTTGGGAATTGTGGAGATATAGTTTATGTTTTTCATCCTGTTTCTGATGTTTGTTTCACATCTTGGTCTTAAGTTTCAGAGGTAGTGATGGATACAACTTGGCATGAAAATGAGTTTTCCTAATCTGTACAGGTTCAGTTTCACTAACATTAGTGGCAAGCACACATGCATATTTAGCAGAATAGGTAAGCAGGAAGAGCCACATTACTTTCTCTGGAGATAGACCGGCTCATCACAAATATTATTTTGGCCTAGCATCTTCTAAATAAGAAAATGTGTCCTCTCTACCATTCTCAATCTTTTAAAAGCTGTCATCTTGTTGACAGAATTGCTATTTACCAAACAAATATATTAGCAAAGCAAACATTTAGTTCAGTCTTTGTTAAAAAAAAAAAAAATTATGGATTTTTAGAAAAAAAAATGTAAGTAAATCGTTAAACTGTTTGACATTTTAATGCTAACTGAGTGTTCAGGTGTAACTACGTTCCTTACCTAAAGATAGCAGAGTGTGCATTTGATCTAATAAGACACCTACTTTAAGGAATGTTAATTTACACCCTTAGGTGTCCCTCTATGTCTCTGTTATTTGCTGAAGTAAATAAATGGTAATGTCAGATGTAAACATCCGTACACTAATGAAATGTAGATATATGAGAGTACTTCAACATCTAGAATAGTATGCCAATCACTGGAATATGCATAAAATATTTTTTGTCTCTACTTTGTGACAAGACATTTACTCAAAAAAGCAATGTCCTTTGTCACAGAAGAATGAATTCAGGCATCAAACCATTCCAGTATGAGATGGGAAAACATTCTTTCAGAAATGTGCCTTAAAGGACCATCTCAACCTACACAGTGGGGAGAAGCCCCCTAAATGTAACTACTCTGACATGGGGTTTGAACATAAACTCACTTTTGAGGAAACATCTTACACAGCTACATAGGAAAAATAGCTTTCTATTATGTCTCTAGAAAGTTAGTTCTATGAGTTATTTATACGAATGGTCCTCTCGTACCCCTGAGACAATGAGGAATAAAGGGAGAAAACCAGTATGAATGGAAGTAATTGGACAAGTAAAACATATGACCCTGCATTAGCCTTTACTGAAAATTAAAATAGTAATGGCAACAGGTTTGGTAACCCTGGATCACAGTAAAGAATCTTTATACTAAAGTCTGTCTTAAATTCGTGTTTGTGTGCCACAGAATGAGTCTCAAGCCAAGCAGGGACAGGAATTTCTCCTTTTATATTAGTCCTGCGACCTTGAACTTTGAAGTAGACTGGAAATAGCAATTTGAAATACTGTATAAATTACATAATTTTACTAGAAACTGCATACTGTGTAACAGATGCTTGTTCAAATGTTACCTGATTGTTCTCTTCAGAAAATAATTTCAAGATTAATTCTATTCATTTGCTTCAGCAATTCAACAATGTCTCATCTTCCCATTGTCTGGTCTGTATTACTTATAATTCCTCTCTATAATAAAAAGGAACAATTTGTTGCTAGAAGCTTTGTAAGAGAAGGATATCTGCATATCTTATTCAGCAAATAAAAAATGTTGAGAAAAATAATTGCAGCATCCTGGGAGGTAGTAGTTCTTTAATAGCACTATTTTAACTTCACTAGAGACCAAGTGAATGTCAAAAATTTCACTTTACTGTCAAATTCAGTTTCCTCATCACTTCTTAAGATCCTAGGAAAATGTCAAGTAAATCCAACACAATTAGACGTATCCTTGACTGAAAGGCTATTCTCCCTGAAGAAGTTATTAAAAGAACATTTTAGAGGCAGTTTGCTCAGTACCTGTGAAGAATTGATAGCTTGTACTTCCCATGTTCTTAAACCAAAGTAAAAAAAAGAGGAAAGAAAAAAGAAAAAGAGAGTATTGCTCTTGGCAATGAGAACCTGCAGGCTGACACCTGCAGAATACAACATGATGCGTATCCGGTAGCACAAGCATGTTGCTTTCATTTCTAATCCATATTTAGGTAATTATTTGCAGCTAGCACAGTAACCCATCAATCGCAATTAAACAGCTGAAATGTGCTTTTAAAATGGGAAAAAAAGAAGGAAAGTATTTTTCAATTTAATTACCTTTTTAAAAATATACTAATAAAAAATCTGCATTTATGTTTTCTAATTATTGTGATGGCATGGTATATGTTACATATGTTCCTACAGTTGTTTCCCTGAATAACTGTGATTTAGGCTGAGATGTAGGTTGTGAAAGTGTGCCTGTCCATGGCAGGCACTAGATAATCTTTAAGATGGAACTTTGTTGGAACTAGATAATCTTTAAGATCCCTTCCAAGCCATACCATTCTATGATTCTGTCATTCTGTGATTCCACAATGTGACTTGATATAGCAACAAGAAATTGTTTTAATCTGAGATTTAGATATCCCAATCTTTCCAACTAATGGAATTCCTCTAAAGGGCATTGGACACATTATTTGATATTCAAAGTAATATCAAATTATAGATAATCATATTATTTTCAAGAAAAAAGTTATAACTTAGGATTCGCTATTTCCAGGGAAAATGTAGAAAACACAAATCAAACCAAATTGAACTAAAACATAAAAGTGGAACAAAACCAACTCTGCCCTGCAACCCCTGTCTAAAGCATTCTACAGGTCAAAAGGTATTCTACAGGTCAAAAGCAGCTTGATAACACATCATATGGGCTGCATTACCTTTTTGGGCAAAGAACTGCTAAATAAGATATTTTAAATAACAACAAAAATTTTAAAAATCTATACTTGAACACTGCATCAATTCTACATAAGCATACATATGTACAACTTTATTCTCGTGAATATTCCTGTTTAATTCAGGTGGGCTATACACATATTAAGTAAAAGGAGTAGGAAGAGCTTCTTTAATCTATATTTGATGAAAAAGTAGAAGTAAATTTTAACAATCTTATACTAATAATGTAAGTCACATGATATTAATGCATAAGAATTTTTTTATGAATATTGCTACATAAAATACATTACCCACAGGTAAAAAATAACACCTTACTAATTTCAATAGAGACTATAAGTTGAATCAACTTTATTGTAGTTCACAGGCCTTGTCTTTCTCAAAACATTTAATCATGTTTGAGAATAATTCTGAAATCAAGTTATTTGACAGAAATCAAGTAGCACTGCCAGTTCCTCAACACAGGAAAATGATGGTCAGCATCATATAAGCCATTAAAGCTTTTCACTGGAGTTTATACTTAAAGGTTTAGCCCTCCAAATCAAATGAAAGTATGTGTATATAAGCAGATGTGCACATAAACAGATGTGCACTCACGTATTTTGATTCCCTTGTGGCTCAGACCATTAGATAAATCTTTGTCCGCAGTGAAAATCTTCAAAGGAGTCCACATTCTCACAAGATAGAGACCTTCTCCACATGTATGATGCTCATTCTTTCAGGAAAGATCAAAACAGTTGTATTCTTAGTTCATATATTTAAGCCCCACCAAATATATATTTTTTGTGAATAAATGTCACACAGTGGGGAGCATGTAAAATATACCTCCTTTCTTCACAATGACTAGATTTCTAATTATGCCCTTCCCTCTGTTCTTCCTCTCTTCTTGTCATTCTAGTATTTTACATTTAAGAACATCCTTTCTAACAGACTGAATCAGTCATAAACATGTCAGATCAATAGTTCACTACTTAAACAAATTCTCTGCAGTTTAATTGTGGTTTTTCATATGGTTGTGGACAAGATAGCACTTTTTTTTTTTTAAGTTGAAAGGTGATTTTTTGTGCTTGCAACTGAAATTTTTTAAAAACTTCTTGTTTTCCTAAAATAAAAAACCTTGTGAAGGAAAAACTGCAGTCACCTGGAGCCTTGGAGCCTTTTATTTTTTTTTTTTAAGTAATAGGAACAATTCTGTTGCCTTGAATTGTTAATGAGTAATGTGCTTATTGCAACTTGGATAAAAAGACTCCACACAGCACAAGCCTTCATACTGTAGTGATTACAGAGAAGTCTAAGTGACTTTGTAATAGGAATTAGAGCTTTCAGATGAGGTGCACAACACTAGTTCCAGCATCATAATTTTTCCTTTAAATTTTGTCTTTTATTTGTGATGTTTACTTTACAGCGTATGCTAGTATTTGAATTGAATCATACAGTGTAATGATAAATGTCAAATTCACACTGTATGCATGAATGTAGAACTCTGTATTCTAATGCATGTGCAGAATTCTACAGTACGGATCAACTACTCTTTTTCACTCTAGAGGAAGTATCTAAAAAATAGACAAGCAAACACAAAATTAAAAATATATAAACAAATGTAGAAACACACAAATATATAAACAAAACCCCCTAAGACTTCTTCACCCTAAAAAAGTGTATAGACAGTGTATTATACAGAACAATTGGAATTTCATTAGATAGAATTAATATTTCGCCTCATTTATGTAGGTCTCAGAGGCAGCCATAGAAATCTAAGTTAAATGGCACATTAAGCTAGTAGAAATCATATCAATTTCGTAATTGAATAATTATTTGAAAAGTCTAAGAAAATTTGGTAAGTGTAGTCTTACCACCAGTAAATTTATCATGAACTGTTGGCACTTGGAAAATATCTAAAAGTCTTACACATATTACAATATTTTATTTTCAAATTATGGTCATGTGGAGAATTTTGCAAAGGAAAGGAGAGCGAGGTTAGTTTTGATTAAAAGAACGTGTGTTTATTCTCTTACTTTGTCTAAATTAAAACATTGTGATTGTAATGTAATTTTAATGAATTATTGACATTCTGTTAAAGTTGAGAGCTGGGAAATGCTAATTGGTTTTAAATGAAGCTGAACAAGGCCATTAGTCTATATTTAAATTAAGGTCAAGTCTTCCATTCCCCACCCGTCTTGGCATGAATTTACTCTCAAGACAGGCTCTTTAGTTAACATAAATCTGTTACAGATTCTATATTTGATCTTATAAGTAAAAATTGATTTCTCTCTATCTTTCCCAATTTCCTGTTTGAAACTGAGGAATTCTGAATGTGAAACTATTCTTGAAACTGATCCCTACTCTTGTAAGAAACCGAAGATGATAATTCCTAGAAAAGAAGTGAACACAAAATATTTCCGTGGAGGCCAAGCCCACATTTTGGATCAAGATTATGATCCAGAGCCCTTTAAAACACTGATGCCAGTCTGTTGGAAAACAAAGTAATTAATTTCAAGCCAAGGCAACAATATCAAGGAAATCATAAAGAAAGATAAAAATAAATCCCAAAGACAGAAAATTTTGCCAGTCTTGTTGTTTTTAGCCTGCCTTGGAGTGGAGAGCACTCAGTAGTAGCAATGACTCGCCTTCCTACCTGGTGTAACAGAGTTTTGCCATCAGAAGGCCATTCACAGTTCTAAGATTTTAGGCTATTTTCTTGCTAGAAGCTAGCAAGTTGGCTATTTTGACTGAAAATAAATTGGATTAAATGCTGTGAGAATACTATAATGGAGATTACTGAGCTATCCTTTAAATAGTAGCTCCATTAGAGTAACACTGTCCAGCACTGTGTAAAGATATTAATCGAAGTCCCCAGAAACCAATAAAGGTAGGTACAATTTCCCTTCAAATGCCTATAAAGTATCTGTCTATTTTAACTGATTGAATTTCCAATTTTATGTGTTTATTTTTGCATTTAATGACACTTAATTTAGATACTTTGTGCAGCACCTCATATTTGGACTCAGACCTGCTAGTGGATAGTCTAGATCCATTAGTGGTAATAGTGATCTGATAATAATTTAAAAGTTATAATGAAATTAGTATAAAATTATTACTGAAATAGTTCTGTTACTTTTTATATGGATATTGAAGGTTCACAACTAAAACTGTATGCATATTCCTTTAATGATCACAGGCTAGGAAAGGTAATCCTTCATTCATAAAATATGCATCAGGCTTGATCATTTTTCTAATGGTAACTCATTATCTATTTGAGGTTATCATGAGTTTAAAATTTGAACTATAAGAAATTAAAATAAAAGACAAGACTATTAGAGAAAACGTGACATAATTTAAGTCAAATTCAACCCACTATTATTTGTGGAAGGGACTCAAAGCAGTGGAATAGACACTAGAAACCTTGTTATCTTTAGGTCAGTTTTAGAAGAAACCTCTGACATTCAACGTTGTGAAGGAGATTACTCCAACTTCAAAAACAAATTCCATTCCATTGTGGGTTGGGGAGTGAGGAGAGGGGAGTAGGAGGATGTAGTTTCATTGTTTTAAAATACAGTTATTTCACTAAATAGCCATATTAGTCAGATAATGAACAGCTAACAAAATCATCCTGATGTGTTTATAGGACCCGTGTTAACCTTACTCAATCCAGTGTTCCTTTTCTGCATTCCTAGCTATAATACTTTTACAGCTATTCCATCTACAGTTTTAATATATATAAAAAAATAATGTATCCCTTTTTGGGCCTGGGGCACCCCTACTTATCCAATTATTAAGGAACTGTACTTCAGTTTGTATTTTGAGATAGACAACTGGAAACTTATTTGACTGTTTTTCTGTGTTCTGCCCAACATAGGAAAGAAATTGGAGATTTTGATATGTAAACATAATTTCATACTTGTGAAAAGTCATATGTCTACATAAAAAATAGGCAAACAACAAATATTCCCAAAAATATCCAATGCAATAAGAACTCCTGTGAGAAATTACAGTCTATCTTATACTCAAATTTAACAAGATGCATCTTGCTGATTATCCTGAAGTAAACAAAACCAACTAAAAATTTATTGTGGATGTAGTAAAAACACTCTAAGTTGTAATAAAAGCCCCATAGTTTCCATCTCACTTGGTAGCCATGGGAATTATATATAGTTTGGTAGATGGATCACACTGTTCTGGTGCTGTGTTTTCTTTTGGGGGAGTGATGTTTCTTTTCTTTTTGATGTTTGTTAGTTGATTTTTTTGTTATTGTTGTTGTATCATGGCTAGGCTTCGCGAACGAAGATTTGGGAAGGGCTCTACCCACTATTCTTGCAAGCGCGTTGGTGGCTAAAAAGGCCAATACGGGAAAGGCAAGTCCGGTTGCAAAAGACACAGCAGAAAGACTCCTTAGATGGTATATTCTGCAAGGCTCGATTCTTTCTGCGTTGTCTTTTCTCCTCAAGAGTGATCCTGCGTGCTTTCTCAAAAGTATCAGCGGCGTTATAAATGGACTGTCTCCAGGCCTCCCGGTTAGAGGCCAGAGTAGACCAGTTATGGTGATCAATATGCCCAAGGCTGAGTTGTTGCTTCAGGGAGTCCTTGTATCTTTTCTTCGGAGCTCCTCTCTTGCGGCAGCCGGAGGCAAGTTCACCATAGAGCAGGATCTTAGGGAGGCGGTGGTCCTTCATCCTGGAGACGTGCCCTGCCCAGCGCAGTTGCGTTCTCAGTAGCATGGCCTCAATACTCGTAATTGCTGCCTGTTCAAGAACAGATGTATTGGTCACATAATCTGACCAGTGGATGTTCAGGATTGTACGGAGGCAGCGTTGATGGAAGCGTTCTAGGAGACGCAGGTGGTGGCGGTAGATGACCCATGTTTCGGAACCATATAAAAGAGTAGACAGCACTATGGCTCTGTAGACACTGATCTTGGTACCTTTCTTCAAGTGTTTATTACGCCATACTCTTTTATGGAGTTTTCCAAAAGCACTATATGCCTTCGCTAACCTATTGTCTATCTCCCCGTCAATCTTACCATCTGAGGAGATGAGGCTGCCTAAGTAATTAAACTGTTGGACTGATTTGAGTTCTGATTGGCCGATGGTGATGTGGGGATGATGGAGGACTTCCTGAGGTGCAGGTTGATGGAGAACTTCTGTCTTCTTTAAGCTGACTTCCAGCCCAAAGAGCTCAGCAGCATCTGCAAAGCAGGATGTTAAACGCTGCAGGGCTGCTTCTGTGTGAGCGACAAGGGCGGCGTCATCAGCATAAAGCAGCTCCCGGACAAGATGGTTCAGGGTCTTAGTGTGGGCCTTCAGTCGCCTTAGGTTGAATAGGCTTCCATCAGTACGATATCGAATGTAGATACCGTCCTGATCATCGAGGTCTGCCGTGGCCCTTTGGAGCATCATACTGAAAAAGATTGTGAATAAGGTAGGAGCGAGAACGCAGCCTTGTTTCACGCCGTTCTTTATTAGAAAGGGCTCAGAAAGTGCATTGCCATATCTGACTTGGCCGTGCTGATCTTCATGAAGTGAGGTGATCATTTTAAGGAACTTGGGGGGACAACCTAAACGTTCCAAAATCTGCCAAAGACCTTTTCTGCTCACAGTATCGAAAGCCTTGGTGAGGTCGACAAAGGTTACAAAGAGACCTTTGTTCTGTTCCCTACACTTCTCTTGCAGTTGTCTGAGAACAAATATCATGTCTGTGGTGCTCCTGTTGGCTCTGAAGCCACACTGAGATTCAGGTAGAATTTCTTCTGCTATAGCGGGAATTAGTCTGTTCAGGAGTATTCTTGCCAAGATTTTGCCAGCAATGGAGAGCAGAGTAATACCACGGTAATTTGAGCAGTCTGATTTAGTACCTTTCTTCTTATACAAGGTGATGATGACTGCATCACGAAGGTCTGAAGGTAGTTCACCTAGTTCCCAGCAGCGCACCACAAGCTCATGAAATTTAGCATGGAGTGCAAGGCCCCCATGTTTCCAGACTTCAGGTGGAATTCCATCAACCCCAGCTGCCTTGCCAATTTTCACCTGCTGTATGGCCTTGAGGGTTTCTCCTAAAGTGGGGGCAGTATCCAATTCGTATTTCACCGGTCGTTGTGTGATGGACTGAATTGCTGAGTCTTGGACTACACGGTTGGTACTAAAAAGAGTCTGAAAGTGTTCAGACCATCTATTCAGTATGGAGGTTTTATCTGTCAGGAGCGTTTGACCATCTGCACTGAGTAGTGGGCTATGGATTTGGTATGTAGGCCCGTATGCTGTTTTGAGGGCCTCATAGAATCCTTTGTGGTCCCCTGTATCTGCACAAAGTTGAGCTTTTGCAGCTAGATCGGTCCACCACTTGTTCTGGATGTCACGGAGTTTCTGTTGGAGTTTGCTGCATGCAAGACGAAAGGCTACTTTTCTTGCGGGACA
Organism: Neopelma chrysocephalum; assembly: GCF_003984885.1. Lineage (NCBI taxonomy): Eukaryota > Metazoa > Chordata > Aves > Passeriformes > Pipridae > Neopelma > Neopelma chrysocephalum. The sequence continues at coordinate 43,668,368 of NW_020897694.1, read as the reverse complement.
GGATGGCAGTGCAAGGTGTGCTTGGTGGGCGGTTCTCTTCTTCCTCAACAATTCCTGGATTTCATGATTGTTATCATCAAACCAGTCTTTGTTCTTCTTGAGGGAGAACCCTAAGGATTCTTCGGAGGATTGCAGGATGCAGCTTTTAATATGGTGCCAAATTGCTTCAGGAGAGGAATCTGCAGGATCTGTGGAATGGTTATCAAGCTTAGTTTGAAGGTTTGCCTGGAATCTTTCTCTTACTGTGGCTGATTGGAGATCGTTAACTTGGAGTCTTCTCCTTGGGATACTGCCCTTTTTGGGTTTGAATTTGAGATTGAAATTGAGTTTACAGCGCACAAGCCGATGGTCTGTTTGACATTCTGCGCTGGGCATCACACGGGTATGGAGGACATCGCGGACGTCTCTCCGTCGCACCAAGACATAATCAATGAGGTGCCAATGCTTAGATCTGGGGTGCATCCAGGTTGTCTTTAGGCTATCTTTCTGCTGAAAGATAGTGTTGGTAATGGTAAACTGTTGCTCCGCGCAGAATTCTAGCAGAAGTCGACCATTATCATTGCAGTTTCCAACACCATGCTTGCCTAATATGCCTTTCCATGCTTCAAAATTTTTGCCTACTCTGGCGTTGAAATCACCAAGGATAATGATCTTATCATCTGCTGGTACCTTTTGGGTAAGGCAGCGCAGGTCAGAGTAAAATTTATCTTTTTCAGCAGGGTCAGCTTGGAGAGTTGGGGCATATATGCTGAAGATGACAACGTGTTGGTTGTTATTTAGTGGAAGGCGTAGGGAGATAATGCGATCAGAGTGACCTGTCGGCAGATTTTCGAGTTTAGGGACAATAGAGTTTTTGATCATGAAGCCGACACCAGAGAGATGTTTTTCGGTTCTGGACTTACCTGACCAAAAGAGTATGTAACCGGCACCGTGTTCTCTGAGGCTGCCTTCCTCATGAAGGCGAACTTCACTGAGAGCAGCTATGTCGATGTTGAGACGGGCCAGCTCATGGGCAATTAGGGCAGAGCGACGCACAGGACGTCCGCTGTCCGCAGAATCGAGCATGGTTCTGATGTTCCAGCATGCTAGAGTTAATTTAGGTACACCTTTGGAGGCAGGTGCGTGCCTTTGTCTTTTGCTCTTTGTGCGACCGCATTGGAAGAAGATGCCCGTCGGTCTGCGGTTAACCAACCGGGTGAAGGTGGAGATGAGCTTTGTTTAGGCCACCTTTTCTAGGCCCCTCTCCGAGTGGAGCAAGCAGTGCTGTCCTTGAAAAGGCTGCTTGGTCGTTCAGGGTGCTGCCCCAAGAGACTCTCATCTCCGTCAGTCTCAAATGACCAATATCCTGAACCGCCTGCATGCAGGGTTGAGTCTGCGGCTCCCAGTGCACCTTTCACCTACCGTTTCGACCCTCGCCCGTCGCTGCAGGACTTTTTGCATGTGGGTAAAGCCTTCAAGCCTGCGCAATGGATTTTTCAGGTGAGATGCAGTGTGCGCGGAACTGAACCCACCCTTTAATCCTGAGGTTCATCTGCCAGGGCCGAGCAAGCTTGGACGGTGGCAGCGAGGTCCACAGGACGTAGGTTTGACTAGAGTGACCTTCTCTTAGATGGATGGCCTTCCAGGGCTAAGCGAGCTCCATCTGCCCGGGTTTGGTATGAGAGTTGTCCTTCTCCTAGGATGACTGCCGGAAGGCTAATGAGCTCATCCTGCCCAAGAATGAAGTGAATCTGGTCCTATGGTTTTGACCTGTCTGGCATGGGCGACCCTACCGAGGGCATGAACCCTCGCCAGCATAGCTCACAACCACATGGGGGGGGGGTACATAGGCTACTTACCTGTTAGAACGATTTGGGTAAGTCCTTCAATTCCTACTATACTAACACCTACCTAAATACCATCATAAGGGGACAACCAGGAGCAGCCCTTAGTCCTGCCCACCCTTTCAGGATGTAGCAGAGCAGAGAAAATATATCCAGAACATGCCGAACCTGGGCAGTAGCCGCAGGTGAGCCAAAAGTAAATAGGTAAATAGACAAACAAATAAATCAGCTGACCAACCGTTCAGGCCCCCATACCTGTCAAGGCTAGGGTGCCTTTCAAGACCCCAGCCTGGCTGGGGTCCCCATCAATCTAAAAGAACCCACTTTCCACCCTGACGATTATTTGTTGTTGTATATTAAACCTAATAAAGACAGATAGCTTAACTCTGAAAAATGTTTTTTTCTTTACTCATGAAGAGGGCTGTTAACAAGGTCAGAAATAGCAATCTATCAGGGATGCTAGACCTTTTTTTAGATAATTCAGAAGAAAGAGTTGCTAAAAGGCAAATTTTTATTGTTCCAATGAAGTGGGTTCAAAAGGACTATTTCAGAGTATGACTGCCACTTTGAGCTTTTCATTAAAGATAACAAAATATTTAGACAAAACAAAGTAGATTCATCAAATAAGACTCAATGATGTTTGCAACACCTGTTTGCCAGTTCTTTGTCTTCTCAGGTGCTGAACCGTCACTCAGGTCTAAATACAGTGCAGTAATACTCAAACACGAGTGATGTAACAAGTAGGCTATAAAGAAAAAGAATAAAAGAAGGACCATTGTAGGAGCCCAAACCCAACTTTCAGCAAAAGGAAAACAAGGCTGGCAAACATCTCATAATTCAAGAAGTTTGGACCCTTGTCCTGTGACCTGTTAATGTGCAACTCGGAGATATAAACCTGACTCCAAGAAGAATTAAAAAAGGACTTTTTGAGATGAGTGTTAAAACCATGTCTAAACCCCTGTAATCCCTCTATCCCCCATGTAATCCTACTAGAAGAAAAATTAACTATTTGGAAATTGCAGTAAAAACTTGTGTAACTCCCCAATTAACATAGGTTGTCCCCTTCATTAACATGTCCAGCCCCAGATGCCTTTAAAATTGTGTTCTCATGTTCAATAAAGGATTCCAGTTTCCCCATACTGGGATAGTCTCTAGCTTTTGTTTTTCAGACCGCCACTGACCATCACCTCAAATTCCTGCAAAGGACAGAACTGACTGAGACATCTACATACTGACAAACATACAAGACAATGATAATACAGCATAACACTTGACTGTATTTCCTAGGTCTTTTAAAAGTTAGATATTGCAATGTTAACTGTTCCCCTTTGTGACTGCATTAGTCTTTGTAGGTGTTAGCTACTTCACAGTGTTCCTAAATTTATCAAATGTGTTTTCTGTTTCAAAATCTGTGCTATAGACTTCTAGAAAGTCTTCTCACTTGCTAGAACTAAAATAAATAAATAAATAAATAAATAATCATTAAGAAAATATACAGCCAGTAGATCATTGACTACATTGCAGGCAAAAAACATACCATTTGCTTGTCATCATGTGAAGCACATCATTCTCAACATAAAAAGGTGCAGTTATGATGATGGCAGTGTGTAATGTTGTACAGTGTATCGGTTTTAATTATTGGGACATTGTTTTTGTAGTGTAGGTGGTGGCATCTGTTTCTGAAGAGATTATGTGTTTATGAGATCACTGTAGTATACACTTAATCTCACAGAAGGCACCTCATTTCCTCTTGACTGTATTTAGTGAGGGTATTTTCTTTTGTCAGAATAAAAATCAATGTGCTCATTCAAAACTACAAATCAATTTCTTCCATTTAGATTACAGTGTTTTTATGTGCTTCATTGAGTGTAAACAAACTTCTCGCTCCTCAGAATATCTTATAATTTATCAAGAAATAGGAAGACAAACACTCAAGTTTTGGGGGGGGGGGGGTTCTATTTTTTAAATCTGCTGCATGGTTTTTAAAAAGGTAAAACATATAATGTTTTCTTCTGAGGATTCATCATTTCAAAATACTACTTAGGTAAAATTCAGGATTAAAAGTTTATAATTTACAGGGGAGAAAAGGGTTAGTGTCCAAAAAAATATTTCAAAATTGCCTACATTACCCATACACAATATTTGTTTAAATTGTACTGGAAAGAAAATATTTTGAAGTGTTGATGTAATGACTACATTCCCGTGGAATACTTAAAAAGTATTGAAATAGTATATTGCTATAGAAGACAAAAAAAATTTCTCATTTAGCTTAACTTATGACTTAAGAAAAAATTGATAAATATACGTGTAATAATACCACTAAGCATATTTAATAGATATAAAATATATGAGATTGTCAGAGCTGAGCAACACAATTATGAATTGTGTACCGGAATCATGATTATGCCATAAAGTTATAAGACATTCTGCTTCATTGTCCCCTCATTCTTTTTATAACCAAAAGGAACAATAATAGAAATAATGATGAAACAATGATAATGCAAACAATATTAAGTTAGTTATAGCATTCATGGTGCTACAAGAATAATTTTAATTTCTTTTCAAAAGCATAAAATTATTTTATATTGGCTATATATCTCCTGATTTATTTCAGAACTTGTATAGATCAGGGAAAAAAAAATATGTCCTAAAAGAACATGTAAATTATAATGGCCTGAAACAATGATTTTTACAAATGCAGAGGACTTTATTTTCAAGATACGAACTAGTATTAAATACAGAATAAGCTAAATCAAATAGATTTTAACAAATGCAGATATATTGCTCCAAGAAAGCCTGGACCCAAATTCAATACAGTTGCAATTGTTCAAAGTGAAACATTTTACACCCTTACATATGCAAGAAAAAGTAGGAGAACAAATCTTGGATTCAATAATTAAGTAAAGAAATAGTCTCTCTCACAGACTGTAGCAAAGATTTGGAATTTGAAGATCTGACTTAGGGAGTCATTTAAGGTATAAAAAGGCAATAAAAACAGCGCATATAGAGGCAGCAGACAGACATATGACTATGTGGGCATGGAAAGGAGCTGGAGATGTTGCTGAGGGCAGACTAGGACTGACCAGTAACAGGTGTCACTGTGTGCAGTCCCCACTGACTGCAGGAACAACACCTGCTCCAGCATAGCTATGCTGGAGGGAGGACAGGTCCACCCATACCTGGAGCTGCAGGGCCATCTCATGTCTCTCACAGAGCTGGTGCTGGCAGAGAGGTTGTCCCTGACTATGGGAGCTGGGTGTGCCAAAAGGGTAAGGAACTGTGAGAAGAGAAGGGTACATGCCACACCATGGAGGGAAACATAAACAAAATTTACAGCATCTTCTCTGAGCCTATGCAAAAAGACCTCAAACCTCCAGGAGGGACAGGTAAACACTGTATTAACTGGATAGCAAATGAAGACTTTGGTGACAAAGCCAGGGTGATCATGTTAGGAGGAAACAGTGGGGTGACAGTGAGTCACCTGCTGTGGGAAAGCCTCTGTCTGCAGACCTCACCTGAGGTTTACTGCTGGCAGGGGACTCAGATCAATGTTAATTTTGCAATTTTTTTACCCTTTAAAAAGAAACCCATTACTTTTTGTTACATGTGAGTAGGGTTGGGACAGGAAACATTGTAGATAATGGAGTTTTTGTAAAATTATTAAATATGTTTTCAAAACTGACATGTGCAGACTTTGACTGCAACAGCACTGTCTAGTTTCATACTGTTCTGCTTGCCACTGTGACATCTCATTTTATTTAAATCCAGCAGTCAAAACCCTTGAAACACACAAAAGCTGGAGATGAGGTTAAATCACTTTGAAGATTTGCTCAGTACGTACAAACGCCATTTAACCTAGCATTTGTTCAGCCTTTCCACTCCTGTCCAATAGGCATATTGCCGTATCTATAATTTGGCACATGTTTATATATATATATGTCATTATTTGTATATATAATATACAAACACAGCTGTGTTGTCATTGTCAAATACCAAGTAAATCTTAACAGAAAAGCATTTAGAGGCACACAGGTTTTTTTGACATTTAAATATTTTAAAATAAGGAAAGTCCTCAGGAAATTATTTTTCTGTACCTAGGAGGATATGTTTAGGACCTAATTTTAAAAATAAAGAACTGCAGTAGGAGTATGTTAAACTAGCCTAGTTGCTTAATATAGTTGTTAAAGGTTCTGCTGCAACTGTAGGTAAACTCTTTAACTACTTGTAAAGCTGCAAAAGTGTATTTATCGTGTATTTAGGAATTGGTTCTGAGCTTTGACTGTTGCACAAGCGAAGGGAGCTGATGCTTCCTCCAAGCCCCCTGTCAGACTCCCAGGCCCAGCTTCTGCCCACCATGGTAAGTGCAGGTGATGGGAAAAAAGGGTAGAAATAGAGGCAGAGGGTTGCAAAAACGTAGCTATAGGTCCACAGCTAGATGTACAAATAGTCTATAAACTATACATCCAGTCACATTCAAAAAAACCAGTTGGATTCACAAATAGAATGATTTATTGAATGCAACACATAAGGTTCTTTTGGATTGCCAGTGATAATCGCATCAATTGCAGAGTAGCTATATACAGCACTAACAATAACATTTCAATCACAAGCTTGATATCCCTGGTCAACACTCAGCATAGAGGACCCAAAGCTTACTAAAAGGAGTCCCTTCTGGGGAAAGTGAGGAGGAAAAAGCCATCAATTTGTCCCTGTGTTCCACATCAAATTCTCATCCCCCAGTTAGATGCAAAATTGTGATACTTTTTATACTTCATTAATCATTATTGTGCAAAGTACTGTGAGTGGGATTCTGATCAAATCTGATTTTTAGGGGCACATTGTGCAGAATATTTCTTGGTAGGAGGTGTACTTGGTTTGCACAAAACATTTCTGGGTATCAGGTAGAAGAGCAAGGCCATGTGGCCTACGCCTTGCTCAACACCCCCCACGTCCCCTTCCCCCCATGCCATAGCAACACAAACCACCGACCTCCATCTAGTTTCTGTGCTTGCATCTGTGGACCCTATGGCATATTGAGTTTTGCATTTTCTTCACAATTTTATGTTTGCAACACAGAGTTAAAAAGTAAGAGCTTGGTGAGCAGCAGGATCTCTGCCCCTCCATCCCCCAAAGTGGGTGGGTGTCCAGTGGGTGAGTGTTCATCAGGTGATGGATTGGAAGGGAAGTCCCTTCCAGCTATGAACTTCAAAGCCTTGTTTGGGTTTCTTTTGTGGAATTCTTTTAAAATAATTTCACCTAACTTTAATGATTGTGCCATCTACAAAAGCACAGACATTGTTCTCTTGTTTTAAGAAGACTTGAATCACACTGTTTGTCATTTTTGAGAAAGAATAGCCTTAAAACAAGTCAGAAGTGTGTCTTATTCTAGCCTTTGTTGCGAAAGTTCTGTTGAAGTGTTACATACCCTTGACAATAAATGAAAAAGGAAAATTTCTGTCTCTGTCATAAACCCACTCAAGGTATAAGAAAACTTAAGCTAGGCACATTGAGTTTTAGATCAAACCGTAATTACAAGAATTTAATAGGTTCTAAGTAAGAATAATAATGACTGTCTTTTTAATTTGTAGGCTCTTATCAACATAGTTCTTATCAAGCTATGTTCATTGATCCTGAACATACCTCTTTGCTTTTTTTTAATTTCTCCTCTCCAACTTCATGCTCCTTTTCATTCTTAATAATTCATGGAACATTTTGTAGTTTCATATGGATTCATATGTATTTCCCACAGGCTTAATCTTTCAAGGTGCCATTTTGAATATTTTCCGAAGTTCTTCCTATTTGTTGATTTTAGTTCATCACACTTTGCTCATAGGCTTTTTTAATTCACTCAAAGTCAATTTCCTGAAATTGAATATGTTAGTATTCTTGTATTATATAGTCTTACTTATTATAATGCTGTATGAAAATTACTGGTGATAAATGTTTCTAAGCTTCTTTTTAAACTTCAGTCTTTTTTTTCTGTAACAAAGGGTCTTCTATGTACTTTTAGTTATATTTTTCAACATGTCATTCAGTGATATTCAAGACTAAAATAGCTTCTTCTTTTAAGTAGAAAAGGAGCTATTCATAGTTTTTGAAAAAACCTTAGGTCTAAAATATCTCCCTTCTGTTTTTCTGTGTCAGGTCTGACGGCTGAAAAGCTTCTCTTATATTAATTTCCTTTCAGTGAAGTCCCTGATATAATATGTAATCAGCTTTTGTAATGATATTTCCTTTGATTTTCTTTAATTTCTATTGTGGTTTCAAAATTGAAACAGAAGTTATTAAGAGTGGAAATGAGAAAATTATTTTGATTTGGTAATGTCAAAGATATAGAAAAGAATGTTACAAATTATTATTATAGATTGTACCATGTATTTTCTCTTGTTTATACTGATAGGAGACAAAACAAAATATTCTGTCACTACAATTCAAATGTTTCTGTCCAACCCCCTTTGCACATTTAATTTGTGAGGAAAGCACAACCCCTTCCCCCAAAATGCTGGCTTCTAAAATGCATGATAATTTACTTAACATTAAAAAAAAAAAAGTGGAATTTTCATATCTAGGCTGTTTGTAATGTCATTTGGAACAGTTTTAAAATTCTCTATTGATGATCAAATGACTCACAATAACAACAATTACCTTCACCAGCCAAATGAACTTTTAAGTAAGTGTAGAGTCCTGTAGTAATAAAGTTTCTAGATATCCATTTTTAGTGTTAGAGGCAGTTGGAGTTTGGATAAAAAGAGGTAAACAAAATAGCTGGTACACAATGTCTTAAATAATTTCCTCTATCCAGATGGCATTTCACTTTTGACCTAATGTGATATGCCTTCCCTCCCTATGGAATTTTTCAACTAGAATCTACAGATTCCCTGGTGATGAAGTGATTAAAAGTAGGTTTCACATACCGTTTCCAACAGTGACTTTGCATTGTTTGCTTTCATCTTACAAGTTTTCTGCAGGGATGACAAGTGATCCTGTAGGTCATTCCAAGTCCAACATGTTCTAGATCTGCCAGGTTACAGTCGTGTCCCCTACAGCTGCAGAGGTCGGGGTTGGATTGGTTAGGGCAAGTGCTGCTGTGACTGAGAAGTCAGTCAACTGTTCTGCTGCCACTGAGTTTTTGCTCTTTTGATGCAGCGGGTAATCTTTCTTTATCAGAGGGATTCCTATATAATCCTTCATACCAGCTCTGGCATGAAACTAACCCCTTGTCAGCCCTAAGAAAAATAACTAGAATGAGAGAAAGTGAGGAAAGAAGGGAGGGAAGGAGAGAGAAACAGACAAAGAGGAAAGGAAATAGGAAAACAGGAAGACGAAGAGAAAAAAAATTTACTTTTTTTAACAGTGCAGTTATCTCTATTGATTGACTAAATATTAGAACATGATATGCAAAATACAGACAAAATGAGATGGGAAGAGTGGGAGTGGAATCAGGGAAGGCAGTAGGGAGGACTGTCTTTTCCATTGGCCAGGAAGCATTATGACTTCATTTCAACAGATGAAAGAGATAGACTGTTAAAAGACATGATCTTTCAGAGCTTCTCACAATGCATAGAGAATTAGAAATTTCCAATTTAAAAATTGTTTTTTATTTTGTGACTTAACAAAAGTGTATTTATAGCATAAATGTTTTTCTCACAATGCTTATAGATTGTAAAGACATTGTAAAGGGATTTGCACTTCAGATGCATAAAGCAGTCTACATGTCATGAAAGGACAAATATGCTTTGTTTTAGCTTGTATAAAAGTACCTAAAGAAGATAAAAAGTGTATCTATCTTTGACTAGTTAAAAGTTTCTTTACCATTTGAAAATACTCCATATACATAGTTCAAAATCTTTTCAAAAGAAATAGGTGCTTGTGGACAGTGATTCATCCTATCCTTACATGAAGTTAAAAACAACGCTAGAAAAATTGTACCATTTAGATCTATTTTTCTCTCCACTGTCTATAGAGTGTGTTGAGGAGAGTTACATTCACCACAATAATTTTTAAAGACTTCCAACCTGTCTAAGCCTGCTTTTTTTTTTCTTTTCTGTCTCTGAAAAATAACTCCAGGTTCTGGTCTCCACAAAGCCATTGTATTGCAAACTGATGATTCTCCAGTGCTGGGCAAAGACATTAAATTGTCTATACAATAGAAGTACAGTGAGCCCCACATTCACAGCAGATTGTTACCTGACATACATAAGACTGTTAATTAGAATTAATGGGATTTCATAAGTCATCTTCATCATAAGAAATCATCATATATATTTGTACGATCTCTGATGATCTGCCAGAGATATGAAATGAAAGGAACTTCTGTTTATGTCTTGTGCTCTGGAAAGAACTTTTTGATTTCTAATTTCATTTTGTTTACTCGTGAATTATTTTTTTTCCATACACAAATGTACAAAAGCTTGATGGGAAACATTTAGTTATTGTTTGGTTTCTTTCCAGACATGTTGCTCATCTTATATGCTGCCTTGTAAATCAATTGGAAATCAAAAAAAGAATTATTTAAATTAAAGAATATGCATTCAAATATCAGAACTTCTCAAATTAAACATTGAAAAAGTGCCTATTTACCCCTGTTTATATTTGACATTATTTACAATCATCTCTCATAAACTGGAAAACAAAATATTTTCCTTGTCAACTAGTTTTACCATTGAATCATTAATATATTTTCATTGGAGAAATACATAAAATATTTAGTTTTCATTCTGTTTGAGTAAAATAGTTGCTCTAAAAATGTAGAAGGAATTTAAATAGAAAATGTTTGCTTTCTAAAGATGACCTTTTCTGTGTCCCTCTCATGACCACAGAATGGATAACACTTGTTGGCAATACAAGCAGTAATTTTCACATAGACACAAAGCATCAGACCCACACTGCTTTAGAAAACAAGATAACTAGGTAAAATGACTACCTATGGACACTTTATAGTGTTCTAGTTGGGTAGGATATTAAAGTAACTGTCCATTATACTCTTAACAACCATAATCTCATAGTGTGCTATTCACCAAATGGCTCTCTGTTCCCGTAATAGCACTGGGCAGGGTCCTATGGCTCAGCTCAATTAAAACTACTCTGACAGGGCAAGACCATTTTGGCAGACAACACTATTGCTCTTTCATATAAAAGAGCCCTGGGAACAGAGTAAGCAATCTCGCACCATAATGGATGAACTGGAGCTAATGATCAGTGATGCAGTACAGATTTACTAAGTCAATGCAAGTTGACTGTGCTGTGACATACCATACACAGCTTTCTAGAAATGGTTGCATTTTGAAAGTCTAGGTGTCCATTGTGCTGCTTCAATCTTGTAGTGCATGTGAAATAATATATGCTGAGACAAAATGCCATCTGTGGATTACATGTAAAATTTGTTTTGAAGTAATACAAAATCTATCAGAAGAAGGTTTTATTATTCCTCTTATTTTCTGGTTAGTCTATGAACTGATACCTTTTTTAATCCCTTCATATTTTTGAAAAAAAAAGATGCCTATATCTGTATCTGAATCATCTCTGCTTATTCCTTATATCATTTTCTATTTTACATACATATATTATATATATAACATATATATGCATGTGTATAAACAAACAATATGTTTACTTGGTTTTTTATGATTTATATGTGTCTTCCTCAAATAATGAACTGGATTTTGATAACATTCATTTTGTTATTTCAAGACCAAAATAGTCAACCCACAAACACTGTTATTGGTCTTCTTTCATAGGAGTGGATTGAGCTATGAATACAAATTCCACAAAGATAGATACAATTAGATAATCTTGCCTCTTTTTTTTTCTAAGTAAAAATATAGGTCTTAATTAAACTGTTGCACTCAAAATTCAACAGCTATGGTTTCAACTGTGGCCCTTTAGGAACAAACCTTGCAAACAGAACTCTAAAAGAGAAAAAAGAAAGTCTTGTGACAGAACTCTGTTTTCTTTCTTGCTAAATTTACATTTATTGTGCGTAGACACAGTTTTATATAGGTTTGACTATAAAATTTTTTTCATCATATACAAAATGTTATTGCATTTTAGTGAAAGTGAAATTCCAGATATAACTGGCAAATGACACACAGACATGAAAAGTTGGTTTCTATTTGCCATTCCAATTTATTTGGGGTCATTTCTAATATTTCACTCAGTAAATTTGACAAAGGTGGCCATATACTTTACGTGGTCAGATGAGGGTCCTGGTGAATGACTAAGTAATCTCATAAACACATCAGAATCAGCAATAATCAGATTCTGTTACACTTCAGGTAAATTATTTGCAACACATGATCTGACAGCTAAATATGTCATCCAGTGTTTCTTAATGGTATTTGAGTGACTTCTCCAGCTCTCATTAGAGTTCCTGAGAGACTTAGTCCTAAGCATAAAACTATACCTCTAATTACTTATTCACTGCACATCAGAAAGGCAATGCTGTTATCCAGAGTCTAAAGAAATCAATACGAACAAACCCATGAGACTGAGCAGACTTTACATAATGTTATGAATGAGGCGCATCTTATGTGGACATAAGTACCCTTAGAAGATACCAGGAAAAAACAGCAGAAGAGCCAAGATGGTCAGGAGGGAGGTAAGGTCTATCAGAACATTGCTCTGTGTCCATCCAGTAGAACTACAGAGCCACGTACTGACTGGACTTAAAGATGTGTTTGTACTAACATCTCTTATAATTGCATTGTGGTTTGTCTGGAGTGAGGTGACAGAGACAGGACTGTCAACAACACCAGAAGTATGACCTGTGCTATGAAGTGACCTTTTTTCAGGCAGTGGAGCAGGCATTAGACATTCTTTCTGCTGTTTTGGCTGAAAATCTGCCATATGCATCCCTGTGTTTTCACATGTAGTTCCACAAAGAAGGCCTCAAAATCAACATAACCATAAAACCATAACCTCAAATCAACATAACGTGATATACCCAAGTGGAATTCAAGTATCATTTTCCTCTTTTCCAAACACTGAATTCCAAACTGTCATTTGGACTGACAGATATTAGTGTCCAAAGCGATACTAATAAGCAATGGTAACATTGTATCTTTCTGAGTATACATACATACCTGTCAGTACTTAATGGCAATTCAAAATGTGCTTTATTCTGAGTAAACTAAGTATGTATCAACATTTTAGATGCCTACTGAGCACTATTTTAAAATATCCTAAAATATTCTAAATCGAAATGCTTGTGTTTTCTTATGCAATCATAAAATTCCACTTGTTTTCCTTATCCAAATAAGAGATGTATGAGCTACTTGCATGATGGAAGGAAAGGTAGTTTCCAGCAGTTGCATGTAGCCTCCATGAGATGGCATTAAAAGGCATTCCAAGGTTCCCTCACTAAGAATGGTTTCACTCTGTGCCTGAATCAACATTAGTACGATAAATTACTGTAACATCTAACATCCAAGTGAGAAATTAATGATATACAGTTTTCATAATTCAGTGTTTTAAATTTGTTTTAATAACCATGCTGATAGAGGACATAAGAAAAAGCAAAAAAAAAAATCCACAAAACAATTCAAAAATAGAATATATATAGAAGCAGCATGAGTAGGGGAATTTTAATCTCTCCTTGAGGACAATGGTTGTAATCTTTAGTGCAGAAGACTACTTTTAGTGCTTAAACTTTGCTTTAAAAGCAGCTGTAAAACCCCATGAGTATCCATCGACCTAGTATCCAGAATTTCTTGCATCAGAATTGCCTACTAGAGATTACTCATAATATTTGTTACATTTTTATGAACATGATGGGTACATCTAAAATGTAACTGAATACTTAGGCAATCTTTAAATTGTTTCATAAATCTAAAACAAAAAATATTTTTTCATATTTAAAGGATAGATTTAATTTGAATCTAAAAAGTTCCAAGATTATCACGGACTCATAGAATTTTAGAATGGTTTGGACTGTTCAATCTAACCCTTCTCCCTTTCAGTTTAAAACTGTTGACCCTTGTCGTGTCACTACAGGTCCTGACAAAAGGTCTCTTTCTTGTAAGCACCCTCTGTATACTGAAAGGCTGCTTTAAGATCTCCCCTGAAGTCTTCTCTTATCCAGGCTAAACATCCTCAACTCTCTCAACCCATCTTCATAGGAAAGGTGCTGCAGTCCTCTAGTCATCTTCATGGCCCTCCTCTGGACTTGCTCTAACAGGTTCATGTCTTTCTTCAATGGTGAATGCCAGAGCCGGGCACAATGCTCCAGGCAGGGTCTCATTAGAACCGAGGGAGAGGATCACCTGCCTTGACGTGCTGCCACGCTTCTTTTTATTCAGCACAGGATACAGTTGGCTATACGTTCTACAAACACACAGTGCTGTTTTATGCCCAATTTTTTGTCCACCATTATCCCCAAGACCCTCTCATCTTTATTCGTCCATCCCTCAGCCTGTATTGACAGTGCAGATTGATTGCCCTGAACCAGGCACTGGACCTTGCACTTGGACTTGTTGAATTTCATGAGGTTCACATGGACCCATCTCTCAAGCCTGTCAAGGTCAATTATCCCCTGGAAAAAGAAGAAATAGGATGAGTTTTGAAAGACATATTAAATGTTCCTGGATACTTGAAATGTTTGGGAATTAGAAAGTAGATAAAGTTTTGGGGGTTTTTTAAGGCCTATCTCATTCATATATTTTATGCAGTAAATCTTCCATGAAATGTTTCCTATTGGATTCTGCAGCTCTCACAGGCAAGATCAAATATGAAATCTGGTGATCAGATCTAACTTTTCATAAGATATACAGAAAATTATGAAGCCTTTAGTATCAACAGGAGAACAGTTGTAAATCAGGAGACAAAATAAATCTTCCTGATGTAATATTAATTTAAGACAGTTGTGCATATTCATTCTTTAATTGTGTCACTTTTGCTTGGAGTTTTTTGTGGGGAGGGTTTTGTTTGTTTCTATTATTATTATTATAATTTACATTTCTAAATTGTGTATTTTTCATGTTACGACCCAATGTTTTTGAATGCATTTTAATCTTATTCTGGCATCAATCAAGTAGGATTTAAGATGAACAGACAAAACCACAGCATTGTTTAACTTGCTGACAAATCTGTAAACCTTGAGAAACCTTAACATGTTTTATTTTCCAGCATGTTTTCCACTGTATTAAGAGTCTTGGAGGGATTCACTGTCTCATGACCAGGATACAGAAAACAAGCTGGTATCATAAAGTCAGGAGAGGAAGTGTTTTCTTCCAATGATTACTGTAATGTTAGTGAATTTATGACAAGTAGCGTGTTATTATTTGGATTTGATTTTGACCTTTTACTCTAAATATTATGACTTGAATTTTTCTTTCCAAATATCAGGCAAAGCTCCTAGAGTGACTTCTGGAGCAGCTGGTGATTCAATTTACTGTAAATGCATTGGCAAGGCCTTGGTTTTGTGACCTGCGGATGAATTTTAAAATCTGTTGAATGGAAAACAGTTTCACACAGCATCTACAGCTTGTGTAACATTGCCACTATTAGAAACAATAGTGTTTTACTTTCCTTGTAGTTATCTGAATCAAAAGTTGGAGTTTCACATATCCTGTCAAAAACATAAAGCTCATGTGGAGTTCATGTAAGACCTAAGAGTTACAAGAACCTGAACTTAGATGTCGTTTCTAGTTTGCTTCAGAGTGGTAGAATAAGCAAACCTATAATCTGCTCAATATTTACAGTGAGGTTCAGCTCTCTTTTTATGTATCTCTATTTCAGTATAAACAGTAGAGCTATCTACACATGAAGCACATATCTAAACATTCATTGTAATGAATGCAAATCAATCAATGTAGTTAGTAAAGTTTGGTGTACTATTCCTAAACAGACTCCTACGTTCATTCAGCTAAATTATCTGCTATATTTCATTGTGATCAAAAGGACTAGAGAATTCAACATTCTTGGAACCTCTAAACAAATCATAAATGCTCCTATTTGTCATCAAGAGTCAAAGCATTGAGTGCATTAGTAGGTCTTAATGGCCTAGACCTCAAGGAGAGGTACTGTCTTATTGAGATGCTTCAGCGAGAAGTTAGAAAACTATGCTGAGGTGTCTTAGTGATGGCTTGAATCAGAACCTTAGTCTTAAATTGTCAACAAGTTTCATTAACAAAGAAATAGACATCTCCAGAAATGTGCGTTGTCCTAAAATAGGTGTCCAAACTACTTCACTTTCTGGAAATGACAAAATCTCCCTATTCACTAGCTGTGAAATCTGAATCTAGATTTAGTTGCCATAATACAGACTTGCAATGTCATTTTGGGTACTGAGGGACCTATAGCTGATGCCCAGGGAGGGCTCTGGGTTCCCTAGTTTTTATTGTGTAATGTATCTGCCAGAACTGTGGAGATGACTAGGATATATCCTAAGCTTTTCCAAATGGCTCAAGGTGGTAATTTTTTCCCCACAAATGAATCCTGACATAACTATCTACTTAAATTTACAGATTTCTGAAAAACTAAAGTCAGATGAATCCTGGTTTGTATACAAAGAGCACAAATAGCCCTTTGAATAGACTAGGAAAATCATTAAAGAAGGTCTTAGAAAAAAGATTAGTACTGAGTATTGATATTAATCAAAACAAGTTATTCTGTCATTGTCACCTGTGTTTCAATAGAAGGATTTTTTTTTACTTTTATGTTCTTCTGCAAACACTCTGCAGAGCGGACTTGCAGTTACAGATGCTCAACAGAGATTTTCCTCAGCTTCTGTCATTTTGTAACCTCAGAATTCATGTGTTTGTCATCTAAATATTCCAAAGCTGAAGGGAAATATTGGTCTTTCTTGCCTTCCCAAACAGTTCCCATAAACCACACTGTATCAAACTAATGTTTAGAAATGATTGCCATCTATCACCAAGGCCAGCTGTCTGCTCTGATTCTATGGGGTTGAGAAACTGCTTTGGAGTTTTGTTACTATCTTGGTCTGAAAAATACCACAAAAATATCCTTGGGTGATTATAAAACATAAATTAAAATTATTATTACATCCTAACACAACTTTAAATTTTGTGAAAGGAAGCTCTTAATTATAAAGATAACCTGAAATCAATCAAGTAGCCAGTGCAGTATCTTCCAAATATCTGTTAATTATAACTCCATTATAATTTAATTTTTTTGTTTTGGAAGTAAACCAAATGTGTTTATGACTTGTCTAAAAAAATAATTAGACATTTTATTAGAAATTAGCTTCATAATATCTTTCAAACTAAACTACTTTTAAAATGGCCTTTCTGACATTTTAAGCAATTAAAAAAAAAGTTTTAATTTTTCATGTTGTTTTCTTTGTTGAAAGGTTAGATACTGTGGTTTTTGTTCTAGATTTTTCTTTGTCCATATGAATCCAAAAGGAATAAGCTGTTTTCTTTTCTAATACTCTTTAAAGAAAGAACAAGGACTAGCCTTCACCATGCATTGCAGACAGTAAGGCTCTTAGCCTGCTGCTCTAGTAGTTCAGCATGCTTCTGGCTGTGTCCCCTAGGATAGTAGAACTGGGGATGAACCAGAAAAACTTCACCATACATTAGGAAAATAAAAGCACTTGTATGCCTTTATCAACATCAAATAAGGGTGCATTTGCCTTCACAGCCAAGATTTTAATGCCCCGAAGAGAGCGTTGTTCCTAAAAATAAATGTAACTTTGTATCAACACAATTCAAGTTACTCAACTTGAATGTTTAGCCCACAGCTTGCAGAGGATAAAAGTCTCATGCGACTACATTGCTCTGTGCCTTGAAAATAAAATTAAAGTATTGTTTTAGGTGTGTACATGGTTGACCTTTCTCAAAATTCCAACTGTTAATTTCCTACTCCAAGATATAAAGTAGAAAATACTTCAAGTTGAAGAATTTTTAAATCTCTATGCTGATCTTTATTTAAAAGGCATTTAAATTTCATGCCATCTATATGAAATTATACATGATTCATTACATTTTTCATTAACAGAAAACCCCAGAAACTGCTCCACCCCTAGCAAAATTGCTGCTAAAGAGATAATGCACATGAGAACAATGGTTGATCCAAGTGCGGTGCCTAACTGTAAGATGAGGGAGCAGTTGCCTCCTCAAAGGAATAAGTTGCCAGAATACGTAATAGGATGATTCCTTCAGCTTCCAGGGATTTTTATGAGGTACCTTATTTAGCTCAGTTAATTTTCTTCACTTCTATGACAAGGATGATACTCTGCAGAACAAACATTGTCTCAAAATTTGGATGACGTCTTTATTTTTAACTATCACATAGATTATACTGAAGGTCTAAATAAAGGGCTTTGACACAACTGCTATATTTTAGGCGACAAAAGTCAGGTGACATGAATCCTACCCAAAGTGATGAACCGCTATACTCCAAGATAAGTGTTCTCAAAAATATGAATTGTGCCTAATTCATCATATGTATAGGTGAAATAATATGAACAAGGTCTAGGTGTAACCTTATTCTCCTCTTGCTCTGAGACAACCCAAAGCCTTTTGGTACCAAAATATCCTTTTGGGATAGGCTGAATTAAAATTTGACTGTGTAATTTATCATTGGCTCAGAAAACTGGCTAGGTGGTCTTCTAATGATACATTATTAGACACTTACATGTATAACACAGCCTCCTGAAAATTATTATTTTTGTGTTTTGCAATTTAAACCAAAGTGGTACAAGAGATTGTGCACAGAACAAACAAAATCTTTGGAAATAAGCATAAATGCATTGAAAAACTAGTCCAATTACATCAGAATCTCATTCTGTAAAATCTTCCCCTGAAAAAAAATCAACAAAAAAACCATCCCAAGCTTCTCTCCAGCCAAAAAAAAAAAGACAAGACTGCCTGGTAGGTTTTTCGTTTCTTTCTTGCCAATTTTCGCATTCGTATGCCTCGATATTCTGTAATTAAACTTGAAAACAGTAGTGATGCCTATTAAAAGTTGTAGTTAAGCTTTTTTTTTAATAATTTAAAATATGCATCCAAGTGTTGCAGAACAGATACTGAGCTGGCATTACTTGTAATGGTTACTCTAATATAGAGGTTACTGGCTTTACTAGGTTAAGGATCTGATCTAAATGCTAAAAAATTCTACATAGTCTAGAAAGTTATACAAAGGCAAAGTGAACATATCATGGAGTTGATAAGGAAAGGTTATAAATATAAATGTTCATCTTCTTTTATTGTATTAACAAACTTACATGAATGAATATATATTTAATACAGTTTTTTTCCATATGTGACACATTGTGCACAAGCATTCTCTATTCAGATGCATTCTTGCTGATACAACCTGAAGCCAGAATAGCTGAAGCTGTAATTTCTTCAAATCTTAAACTTTGTGTCATTAGGCTTGCTCAGCACTTTGATGCAAGACCTCTAGGGAAAACTCATGAGCTGCAGAGCATGCTATTAATGGTTCTGTGAACTGTGATCTTCCCACTCAGAAAAGTGCTGGAGGAACCACCAATTATTCTGTGGAGTTATCAAGAGGGTTCTCTTTCAAAGAATATGGATGATTCTGGACCTGGGTTTTGATGGATTATTAATGTTTGTGTCTTTATCAAATTCTAGGTGGTTATTTGTTCTGTTTTCCTTGTTTAATTTTTAAGGATTTCAGTGTATATAAACTTTCTCCTAAATCATTACACTACAAAGCTGCTACATAATTACGTCTCAAAGGGACTATATATATGGAAGTAGACATGCTCCTGTTATTCCCACTCAAAAATATTAGGCTGTTTCAAAGCATGTATCAAAATGGAAACGCCTCAATTTACTTCAAATATAAAAATAAGAAAAAATATGATAAAACAGATAAGGATGCAAACCTCAGAAAAAAATTTCTCCCTTTGTAACTCTTCTCACTTTTTATCTTAGATTCCATGCAATATGTTTATTATTTTTCATTGTTTTGTATTTAAACTTCCTCCATAATCTTTGGGGTTTATTCCTATTTAAAGAATATTTTTCTCTTTGCATTGTTTCTTGCTTTTTTATTTTTAGATTTTATGCTGTATACCTATTGATGTCTGATTTTTTCTTATGTTCAGTTTCATATTCTACCTTTTATCTGTGCATTATCTCATAATGATCTGTGCTGACTTGTGACTCGTTGTTCAAGATCAGGGCCCTGAGCAACCTGGCCTAATGGGTGTGTGGGGATGGGCTGTAACTAGGTGATCTTTAAGGTCCTGTGGCATTCCACCCTTAAAGGGAAGGGAGCACCCAAGATTTGTAGAGGCCCATGGTCAGAAAGGAATGACAGGAGTCAGAGGGTCTGCAAAAATTTACAAAATTTTATTAGAAAATTAGACACTTGACATGGAAATTGATATAAGTTAGTCCCTTATCATCTGGTATAAAAACATAGCAGTGAGATTAGAGAAAGGGAGAGAACAGAGAGGAAGAAAAGAAGAAAGGAAGATCATCAGTCCTGACTCCAACATTGATCCAGCTGATAGAGTGTCCAGGGTCTCAGGGGCACATGCTTGGGCTTTGTGGGGGTACCTGTTTATAGACAAGTTTTCCCCATCCTGGAGATAAGTATCTTGCTTTCTATGGAAATTGGTTGTGTTTGTTCCAGTCTTCTAGACTTTTCTGAAAATGAGTCAGAGAGCTTCAGGGGTCTTTTGTGGTCTTCATCGCCTCTTACTGAGTTTGCCTTTGGTCTACAGTCCATGCCCACTCTTAGTTATAATATGCATATGCATAGGAGTCTTTGCATATTTGACATTCAAGGCTTTCTATAACTACAGGATGGTACTTACTTATATATTATTCACCACTGGAAGAATACCAGAATATTCAATTCTGTGTTACTGGGGAAAAAAATGATGTGGGACTTAATGACTATAGATAACGATTATAAGGAGAAAGATTAGACAGATTGATAGATAGATAAATAGGTAGATAGATAAAATATATGTGTGTGTGTGTGTGTGTGTGTTTGTGTGTGTGTGTGTGTAAAGACAGAAATAAATATGAGAAATACTTATCTCAGAGTCAATTGTTCCATGGTCTTATTACTGCAGTACAATGAAAAAGAAGTCTTGATTAAGGATTGTAGCTCACAGCCACATGGCCAGCCTGCAGACAGAGTGAAAAATGAGTACACATCTAAATGTCCGATCTAATGGTAAATTTCTTAACTGCTGCATAACCACATCTGTGCCAGGTCTAGAAAATCTTTGCGCTGCTACTTAAACAGAAACAGCTTCCTCATACAGAGTACTGAAGAGAACTGAGATTTCAATACAGGATGAAATACAAGCAACAATGAAAAACATAAACCTTTTGAGAATTTGCAACTCACTTCGTGATGTGTGGAAGTAAATGTTGCTTTAACAAGTAAATAACCTAAGAATTGGAAGCACCTGAAACACCACTCATAAATTTGATGTCATTTATTTCAGGTAGTCTGTCAAAGCACCAGCAAAATAATTCCTTTGGAGAAATGCCAAATGTACATATGCCACATGCACCAGAAAGAGAGAAAGAAATAAAAATAAAATTAATTCAAGCATATATAAATTAAGACATATCTTTATGTTTCTGAAGATATAATGTTCTGTCAGTGACACACCTTGTCAACATATTCCTGCTTGTCATTCAGGGTAAAATAAATCTGCTTTTTTTTCTTCCATCATTCATTTTTTTGACAGATAGCATTGTACGCAAGTATGTCAGTCAAGGAGCGTGCTATATGTGTCTTGTAACTTCACTGATGCTCTAAATAATACAGTATTTGCAGGTAAGAAATATAATTGTCAATATCAGCATTTGGATATGAATAACAAACTAAATATAGGTCAGGGATACAGACATCTAGGAACAACATGGAAAAGAATCACTGGCACTACATTCATAAGCAAACTTTCTAAGTATTATACTTAGGGCAAAGTAAAACCTTATTGATTAATTAAAGTAATAAACTACAGGATTATGGGCTTTGTGGGTTTGTTTATTTACTTTCATCAGATCTCAAGGAAAAAGAGTCAGAAGTTTCTGAAGTATCTTGGTAAAGAGGTTATCTTAATTATAGGAATCAGAAGGTGGGCATTGCTACACACTGGACAAGTATACCCATGGCCTTTACTAGGTATACATTACTGAGAAATAACAAAGATAGAATGCAGGTTAGTTAGATGTTGACCTGATTTTATATGGTTGTTAATATATATTTATATACACTATAATGACCAGAAAAAATATTTCCATGATTATGTCCTTATGTTATTACTAGAAGCAGTTTCAAGAACCTGTACCAATTAAAAAAATAACTAATAAAATATCAAGAAAGAGCTAGCATAAATAATTTTATTATCATGTTATGAAATTATGCTTATATGCAATCTTACATATGATGACTACTACATTAGTTTTTATTACTGATGAAAGCCATGTAATTTGAAATTTAGTATTTGTGCTACAATGGCAATGTTCTTCATGGTTTGGGTTTTGGTGGGTTTTTTTTGTTTTATTTTCCATTTAGTACCTTTTCAGTTTATAGCAAACTGTCAACATCTGTAGTAAAGTGAGAGGAATGTTATCTAAAGAAACTGAAAAATTATAGGAATGAGAGTACACCTGTAGAAGAATCATGCATTGTGCAAAAAATACTGATTCAAGAGACTAACTAAATTAGTGTAGAGAAAGAAATGGTACCTACAAAAATTTCTATTATCTTAGTTTAATTATTTAGGAGGTTGGTTTTCTAGCATGTTGTCTGTATTGTTGCTTTTGTTCAGTGGTCCAACTTTAAAGAAAGAAAGAAAGAATTTTATAAATATACCTTTTGAAATCCCTTTTCATCTGTTCTCCTATTCCTCAGGTAATAGCCAGATTCAATGAGAATGTAACAAATCTGTCCTGAGAACTGCAACAGACTTCAGTATTGTTCTAATTAGCTACACACTCTCCCATATAACTTTCAAGTATCATCCTCATTTATATCAGAAGGAATGTAATCTTGCTGGAGACTGTGTTCCTTATTAAGATTAAAATTGAAATTCCTTATATTTGCACATCTAAGTTTCCAGTATTGCAATTATCTGCTAAAGGTCAAAATTAAATATTAATTTCAAATTAGATTTTAAAAGAAATTCTATAAAAATTCGATGATGAAATCTTTACAAAGTTAAGTATAATTGTGTTCTTCAACAGTAGTATTTGGTGAGAATTGCCTTTATTTGTGCAAATAGTGTTCCTAAATATTGCTGGGGTTGCAATTAATACATAACAGTTCAGTTCTACTGCTCCTTCTTCCTTACACTCTTCTCCAACTCAAACATTTGGTTCCTCCAAAAGGATGCAGTCCTTCATGGACTGCTACAATGTGGGTCCTTTCCCTGGGTAAGAGTCCTTCAGGAAAGACTAACTCAGTGTGGTTTTCTCCATGGGCCATATTTCGGCCAGAAAACCTGCTGCTCAATGCACTGCTTTCTACAGGTTGCAGCTTCTGCCAGAACACTGCTCCAGTGTGGGTTCTCTGTGGGTTGCAGCTTTCTCCAAGGAACAACCACTTACTCTGCTATGGTGTTCCTCATGGGCTGCAGGGTGAGAATATCCTCTGACATGGTCCTCCGTAGGCTGCAGGGAGGCTGCTTCACTGTGGTCTTCTCTGTATTTTACAATTTATTTTACACTGTATTTTACAATTTCTTACATATGCTATCCATGGGCAGGATGGGCTCACTAGCCTTCCAGCAGTCATCCTAGGAGAAGCACAACTCTAATTCCAAACCCAGGCAGATGGAGCTCACTTAGGCCTGTAAGGCCATCCATCTAAGAGAAGAATACTGTAATTAAACCTACATCCTAAGGACTTTGCTGTCACTGTCCAAGCTTGCTAGGCCCTGACAGATGAACTTTAGGATTAAAGGGTGGGTCCAGTTCTGCGCATGCTGCATCTCACCTAAAAAATCTACTGGGCAGGCTCTAAGGATATATCCACATTTGCAAAGCCCAGTAGCAACGGGCGAGGGACGAAATGGCAGGTGAAAGGTGCACTGGGAGCCACAGACCCAACCCTGCATGCAGGCGGTTCAGGATATTGGTCGCCTGAGTCTGACCCCGGAGATGACAGTCTCATTCGACAGCTTCCTGAATGTCCAAGCAGCCTTTTTCAAGGAGAGCACTGCTTGCTCCACATGAAGAGGGGCCTAGAAAAGGTGACCTAAACAAAGCTTATCTCCACCCTTCACCCAATTGATTAACCACAACCAACAGGCATCTTCTGATGTGATCACAAAAAGATTAAGAGACAAAGGCATACACCTGCCTTCAAAGGTGTACCTAAATTGACACTAGCGTGCTGGAACATCAGAACCATGCTTGATACTGTGGATAGTGGTCATCCTGAGCGTCAGTCTGCTCTAACTGCCCACGAAATGTCTTGTGTCAACATCGACATTGCTGCTCTCAGTGAAGTTCGTCTCCACGAGGAAGGCAACCTTAGAGAACAGGGTTCTGGCTACACACTCTTTTGGTCAGGTAAACCCAAAACCGAAAGGCATCTCTCAGGAGTTGGCTTCATGATTAAAAATTCTATTGTCCCTAAACTTGAAAATCTGATGACAGGTTATTCTGATCGCATTATCTCCTTATGCCTTCCACTACACAACAAACAACATGTTGTCCTCTTTAGTATATATGCCCCAAGTCTCTAAGCTAACCCTGCTGAAAAAGATAAATTTTACTCTGACCTGCGCCGCCTTACCCAAAAGATTCCCACAGATGATAAGATCATTATCCTTGGTAATTTCAATGCCAGAGTAGGAAAGAACTCTGAAGCCTGGAAAGGAGTATTAGGCAAGCATGGTGTTGGAAACTGCAACGATAATGGTCGCCTTCTGCTAGAGTTCTGTGCGGAGCAACAGCTCACCATCACCAACATTATCTTTCAGCAGAAAAATAGTCTGAAGACAACCTGGATGCATCCTAGATCCAAACATTGGCACCTCATTGATTATGTCTTGGTGTGACAGAAGATATTTGCGATATTCATCACAACTGCGTGATGCCTAGTGCAGAATGCCAAACAGACCATCAACTTGTGTGCTGTAAACTTAACTTCAGCCTAAAGTTCAAACCTAAAAGGGGCAGTATCCCAAGGAGGACACTCCAAGTTAACGGTCTTCAATCAGCTACAAGTGAGAGACAGCTTTGAGGCAAACCTTCAAACTAGGCTTGAAGATCATTCCATACATCCCTCTCCTGAAACACTTTGGCAACATATTAAAAATAGCATCCTGCAGTCCTCTGAAGAATTCTTAAGGTTCTCCTTAGAGAAGAACAAGGACTGGTTTGATGAAAACAATCAAGAAATCCAGGAATTGTTGAGGAAGAACTGCTCACCAAGCACACCTTGCTCAGCCATCTTGTCATGTAAGAACAGCAGCCTTTCGTCTTGCATGCAGCAAGCTCCAACAGAAACTCCATGACATCCAGAACAAGTGGTGGATCAATCTAGCAGGAAAAACTCAGTGATGCGCAGATACAGGTGATCACAGAAGATTCTATGAGGCCCTGAAAACAGCATACAGGCCTACATACCAGGTCCAAAGCCCCCTACTCAGCGCAGATGGTTAAAGGTTTCTGACAGATAAAACCTCCATTCTGAATCAGTGGACTGAACACTTTCAGACTCTTTTCAGTACTAGCTGTGTAGTTCAAGACTCAGCAATTCAGTCCATCATGCAGCAACTGGTGAAGTATGAATTGGATATTGCCTCTACTATGGGAGAAACTCTTAAGGCCATACAGCAGGTGAAAACTGGCAAGGCAGCTGGGGTTGATGGAATTCCACCCAAAGTCTGGAAGCATGGGGGCCAAGCACTCCATGCTAAATTTCACAAGTTTGTGGTGCACTGTTGGGAACAAGGTGTACTACCATCAGACCTTCGTGATGCAGCCATCATCACTTTGTATAAGAAGAAAGGAGAAAAATCAGACTGCTCAAATTATCAAGGTATTACTTGGCTCTCCATTGCTGGCAAAATCCTGGCAGGAATACTTCTACTTGAAAGCCAGTGTGGTTTCAGAGCCAACAGGAGCACCACAGCCATAGTATTTGTTCTCAGACAACTGCAAGAGAAGTGTAGGGAACAGAATAAAGGTCTCTATGTAACCTTTGTTGATCTCACCAAGGCTTTTGATACTGTGAGCAGAAAAGGTCTGTGGCAGACTTTGAAACGTTTAGGATGTCCTCCCAAGTTCCTTAAAATTATCATCTTACTTCCTGAGGATCAGTGCGGCACTTTCTGAGCCCTTTCTAATAACCAATGGTGTGAAACAAGGTTGCATTCTTGCACCAACCCTATTCACAATCTCATGATGCTCCAAAGGGCCACGGCAGACCTCGATGATCAGGATGGTACCTACATTCGATATAGTACCGATGGAAGCCTATTGAACCTAAGGCGACTGAAGGCCCATACTAAGACCTTAAATCATCTTGTCTGGGAGCTGCTTTACGCTGATGACAATGCCCTCATCGCCCACACAGAAGCAGCCCTGCAGCGTTTAACATCCTGCTTTGCAGATGCTGCTGAGGTCTTTGGGCTGGAAGTCAGCTTAAAGAAGACAGAAGTTCTCTATCAACCTGCACATCAGGATGTCTTCCATCATCCCCATATCACCAGACCAGAGCGAATCAGAGCTCAAATCAGTCCAGCCGTTTAATTAGCTAGGCAGCCTCATCTCCTCGGATGGTAAGATTGATGGAGAGATAGACAACAGGTTAGCAAAGGCATATAGAGCTCTCGGAAGACTCCATAAGAGAGTCTGGCAAAATAAACACCTGAAGAAAAGTACAAAGATCAGTATTTACAGAGCCATTGTGCTGTCTACGCTTTTATATGGGTGCAAATCATGGGTCACTTACCTGTGGCCCCTAGAATGCTTCCATCAACGCTGTCTCCGGACAATCCTAAACATCCACTGGTCAGATTATGTGACTCATACGTCTGTTCTAGAACAGGCAGCACTTATGAGTATTGAGGGCATGCTGCTGAGAACACAGTTGTGTTGGGCAGGACACGTCTCAAGGATGAAGGACCACCGCCTCCCCAAGATTGTTCTCTATGGTGAACTTGCCACCAGCTGCCGCAAGAGAGGAGTCCCGAAGAGGAGATACAAGGACTCCCTGAAACAACATCTCAGCCTTGACCATATTGACCTTCATCACTGGTCCACCCTGGCCTCCAATCAGGAGGTCTGGAGACACACTATCTATAACGCTACTGCTTCTTTTGAGAACGCACGCAGGATCACTCTTGAGGAGAAAAGACAACGCAGAAAGAAACGTGTCTTGTCAATACCATCGAAGGAGTCTTTCTACTGCGCCTTTTGTGACCGGACTCGACTATCTCATATGGGCCTTTTTAGCCACCAGCACGCTTGTAACAAACGTGGGTAGAGCCCTTCCCAAATCTTCGTTCGTGAAGCCTAGCCATGATGACATATGCTATGCCAGTGGCAGCACCAGCATCACAGATGATTTCAGCTTTTGCCAACAGTGGCGATTGGTTAAGACTGGCTTAGTCCAATATGGAGACAACCCCTGATCTCTTCTCCAACAGGCAACCCCTGTATAGCCCCCTTGTTATATAAAGCAAACAATATTTTTAAGGGTTATAATCAATATTATTAAAGTTGATAACCAATATCATTAGGATTTTTGCTAAATAAAGGCTTAAATAGTTTATTTTTACTACTAAACCTTTCTTTCCATGAGAACATAATGTCTTTCCTTTAATGAATTACTAGCAAATAAGCTGTTCTATTGCACGCCATAGCAGTCACTTAAAGCGTAGTTGCTATCATCATAATTTCAAGTTAATTGCATATAGTAAGAACACAGCATATCCTAACGCCTATGTAATCTCTCGTAAATAATAGTCTTTGCATTAAGCGGGTATTTTCTTATGCCATATAACTAATTATGACCCCAAAGTCTTGAACTGGATAAATAGTTGTTGATAGAAAAAAAATTGAAAGTTCATCTAGAGCAGCAACTCCACTTGTTATTACCATGTTTATAGTCTTTTATCGTCTGAAAACTCGTTATTAGTGCAAAAAAAGTACAAATATGTATAAATATCTTTATAAAAAACAGACATTCTTGTAATTTAACTTAGAGAAGTGCTCTGTGACTCACAATAAGTTTTATTGTATTAAAATGTTCTAGTCATGTATCAATTTGCCTCTTAATCAAGACTGAAAATAAATGAACCTGGTTGCTTAACAAGGATTATAATCAAGAAACAGAAAATAGTGGTATCATGCATGTAAAAATCTGTGTTTGAACAAATAGCTTAAGACAGAGAGAAATGCACTACTGACAGTTAAAGGCTTACACAAACAGAAGTTAGTAATAAAAAAATAATAACCAAGAGAATAAAAATCAAGATATTTGATTGTTTTGGTGGAGCTATCTTCTAAATGTTTAGAGTTTCAGTTGGTGCTACAAAGCTTTCTTCAAAATTATGATTGTTGAAACAATATTTTTAAATAAATATTTTTAAATTTGAAACTAATGGTATCAGGATTCATAAGTTGAAAGACTCTAGAAAAGCACAAAAATACAAAATTTTGAAAATATAACAGAATACATGAGTCTGTTCATTTTGCCACCTAGTCTGCTTATTTCATCATCTTTTAATCCTTAAATTAGCTTCTACACATGTGACATATGGTCTGAAGTTGAGAAAACCTGTCACAGAGTTAGCAGCCAAGTACTTTGCATTCAGTGTCTCCTAGTCTTAGACAGACAGCACTCACTACCATTTTTTCCCAACAGACACTAAGATGGTGATTCTTCTGTCATGGACAAGGAGGGATCCTCTTGAAAGGAGTAGACAGGAGCCAGGAAAATATATTTGTGGAGGAGGTAAAAACTTGGAATTCATACCCTTGTTTTCAAGAGCATGTAGATACTTCTTTAAAATGTGCTTTTTCTGACAAAAGAGGGAAAATTGTGAAATGTCATGTATTTTCACTGCCAACTTTGGCTGTTCTTGTGGCAGTCTGTCCAGGAACCATTTCCTTCTTAGGAGAAAAAATGCAATGTAGTCTTCTCTGAGAGGAAGGCTTTAACACACATTCAAAACAGGTAGAAAAATTAAGCAGTGGTAATGAAAAAAGTGGGGAGAAAAAAGGCCAAAAATATACATATATGCATATACAATACGTATATATTCATATACAATACATACACATATCCTCTTGTACATACGTTTAAATTCCTAAGATAATTTCTTAGCTTGAACATAGGCACAGGGTCCTGAACCAATTCTTTTAATGTTTTTTTATTTTTTTCCCTTTTAGTTCAATACATGTTAACAATACTGGAGAAGAACACATGTTGCAATAAAAGCTGAGCATAAAGAAATTGATCTATTCATGAGTGAATACTATAGCTACAATTGATCTTACCATCTTTGTTCTGCAGAAAAAGACACTGTTTCAATGCTTAATGGTTGTTACTAAAAAGTCAGCAAGTATATTGGTTTGAGTTCTTTCTGGAAATCTACGGAAATTTAATATAAAGAACTGATTTCTTATGACCCTCTTTTTTTTTCAGTCAGTCAGCACCACAAGGTATCTTGTCAATTATGTTACCTTCAGTTCTTCAGTCACAGCTCTAAATGGCAAATGTAACAATGATTTTCTGCACCTGTCATTCCCATTCTCTCCTTCTTCCTTCCTTTCCTTCCTAGTTGTTCTGTCATGTGCTGATTCATGTGACTGGAAGAGTATATACCTCCTCTCTAAAGTGATTGTTTTCAATCTAATCTCCTGAGACTACACTCTATTACTTTAGTTCCGTTGAAAAGAACCGTCATATCAATAGTTTTGTGCTAAATAACCTGTATTCAGGTAAAAAGTTATCTTTGCCTTTTATACCATAATTATATAATAAATGGAAAATATCCAACCTTTAAAAAATACTGCCATAGTCTTAAGCTGCGCCAGGGGAGATTCAGGTTGGGCATTAGGAGGAATTTCTTCACAGGAGGGTGATTAGACATTGGAATGGACAAGCCAGGGAGCTGGTGGAGTCACCATCCCTGGGGGTGTTTAAGGAAAGACTGGATGTGGCACTTATGCCATGGTCTAGTTGACACATGGTGATTTTAGGTCATAGGTTGGACTTGATGATCTCAGAGGTCTTTTCTAGTCTAACTGATTCTGTGATTCTATGAATGTAAAGGCAAGGCATGAGATGTTAGGATGTGTCAAAAACAGGTTGTCTGTGAACAATTTAGCATCCTAGAATAAGGTATTATGGTAAGCATTCTAAGTACATAAGCACAAAAATATTGTTCATATTAAAAGTCCATGATCATCCCCCTCACAGGGTGAATGGTGTTCTCTGTATGAACTCCTAGATTCTATTCAAAACCATACTTTTCATTCTTCAAATTACCTTATTTGCAGATTACTGTTTCATTCCAACTTTAAAGAATTATTCATTTCTTTCATGGAAAGTTTGGATTCACAAACAATTAGCAGAAAATAAATAGTTTCATGCTTAAAACTTTGTTTATGAAAAAAGAAAGCACGTTCATATATAGGGTCAATAATTTATTGTTATCATAGTTGGCATCTTAACATCCTAATCTAAGATTTCCTGATGTTGACTCTCCTTTCCTCACTTCCCTGAGCCTTAAAGTTGGTGGCTTCATGTAGGTAGCAGTGGTAGAGGACTGTTAGGGCAAGGTATCTTTTCTCAAGCCCTCAGTCATTTTAACAGACCTATATTTGTCTGTACTACAATGTACTACTACATATACTGGAATTGTAGAGCCATGATGACATCATAAAAAAACCAAAAGTAAATCAAAGTAGACATGGAAATAGAAAAATCGCTCTTACAGTTAACTCTCAGTCCTAAGACCTTGCAAATTCATTACAAAGCTTATGTCTGGCTACCAGAAAAATCAACACCATATGACAGTGCTATGTGAATGCAGCCGGTCTAGAAACAGGTCGATGATTTGTACCCAGGGCTTTAAGCCTGAGAAAACCTAGTCATTAAATGTACTTTCACACCCACTTATGATCTTTAACCAAAGTCTAACAAACTTTTCAAAACTTCTTCTGGACATGTCCTGAAGACTCGTGCTTCTGTTTTAGCTTCTGGAGACCTCAGAGACCTGCAGTAGCAACAGGAAGGGTACCCCAGCAGCACTGATAGTCCCTCAGATGGTGAGTCGCTAGAGCAGTTCTGGATAATGCTTGATGCAAAAGTGAGCCTCAGATATAGCAACATTGCTACTGAAATGTAGCAAATACAAATTTACTTCTCCATGTTTGCAGAACACCAGGAAAAACAGTGGGATAGATGTCTAGCTCAGGTCACAGCTTAATAAAGGACATGTAACTCTGTGTTGCTTCTAACCTATGCATCTTCCTGCCCTAAGTTTCATGTCGCACTGTGTCCCTTCTGTTCACACAGATAATGTGCTCACAGTAACATTAACCAGATTGTACAAGAGTTAGGGAGACAAAGAAGTTCACTGGGCTGAAAATTAATGTTGTTTATTGCTAATTTCTTTTTGGTGTATTAGTTTTCAGTTCTCCCTATTCCTTGTTCAAGGAGAACATATGGTTGCATGAATACTAGTATCATTGAAGAATCAGTAGGTGAAATATGCATTCATTAGACATAGATGATTTACATTAAATTTGGAATATTATATTTTGTTCCCAAAGGCAGTGTGATACTTCACAGCAAGGATAAGTTAATTACAGTCAAATAAAAAGGACGGATTTCCTTTTACTTTTGTACATTGCATTTGGTGATATGTATGGCTTCTGGAAAACAAGAGTTGAAAGCCTTTTACTTGGTAATGTACTCAATTGGCATTGATGACTTGACAGTGAGCTGTTAATTTTGTCAACCAAGCAGACAGTTCAGTGTTAAATGTTGTCAATCCCAACCCTCCCTGTGTCTGCACCTTCATAATGAAATTACTTAAGACAATTGCTGCTTGCAAAGAGATCAATCTTGATAACACGAATCTTTTCAAGGACCGGGAGAAGGACATCTTGAAATTTGGGGATTTTTTTCCCCTCAATTTCAATCATATAATCCTATAAGGTAATGTTACTTACTTGATGTAGAGAAGCACAACATCCGATTAGTATTCCATCTACACTTTCAGATGCAACCAGCCTTCTTGTTCTAAACAGTAAGGACAGAAATTTTAAACAAATTGCTACCACTACCAGCCTTTTGCTATAAAGACTGAAGTAAAATATAAAAAAAAAATAAATAGTTGAACTAAACCATTATAACCATGCATTTCCATCCCCAATGAAAGTTAATTAAACAGTTCCCACTCATCCTAAAATGATTCTTTCTTTCCCTTTTTCTTTCAGTTCTTGCTTAAGTAAGAGGTATGAAAATTACAAAAAATGGCTGGAGTAGCTCCCTACAAACTGTAGTACCTGCTCTGTCAGATTTCATACTGAACTGAATCAAGTCCAGAATAATAGGATAAGTGTTCCTACCCAATCAAACACTCTAGATAATAAAGTACAGTATACATGTAGCTGTATGTCAAAATTGCCAGAAAACACCAGAGAGGGTCATGCAACTCAACTTTAGTTGCCTGAGTACAGATATATTATCAAACCTAATCATCTTGATTCCCCATGGAGAGCAGTAGACACTTCAAGGATTTGCCTCATCTAGCCAAATTTAAGCATTTGTTTTAAGATAAAATGAATCTTCTTTGAAGAACACTTGCTTCTGTTCACTGACTGTAAAGGGTATCAAGTGATGGGATCTGATGTAGATGTCAACATGGAGTTGGTTGAATTCCACCACTAGGTGTCCAAACCAGGCCACCTGTTCCTGTAGGAATCTCTTCACCCTGGGCCCCTGGTGATTTAGATACTGGTAGGATTCAGGTCCATCCTGACAATGGGTTGTACATGGGACACAGTAGACAGTATTGCTTTTTGAGCCATCAAAAACAGTAGGGTGCTAGACTTGAGCTTGAGATAGTATGATTTAGGTAGGAACTATCTTTGGGACTTATAATGAATAAGAAAGTTATAAACCCAAAATTTTTCATTTTTTTCTCTCTAAGAATATTCATACAAATATATGCATTGTCACTGAAACTTTTGAACTTTTGGGGTTTTTTTGGGGAAAAAATCGGTTTTCCACAGTTTCCCATGTGTTCAATCACAGAATGACGTTTTTTTGCTCTTAACTGATTTCCGGAGACAAAAAAGTCTTAGCTAAATTTTATCTGTCTTAAATTGACAAATTCAAATACACACTAACATAAACTATACCATTCAGTAAACATAAGATCCTTCTAATGTTATAACTTTTGAGAAGCAGATTTCTACTGTGACAAATTCTCGAATTTGTTGAGAGTTATTAGCGATGTCTAGAATATATTCAGTTCCAGGAAATCTATGCTGTATGTTTTATTCAAATATGAGATATCTTTACTGTTAAATATTAAACCGGTGTTCTAAATACACATTCTAATGAAAAAATATACATATATACTTAGAAAAATAGCAGTTTAATCATAATCACTAAAGTTATAAATACACTGGAATTAGAATATTTCAATGTTATGAAGAACCATTCAACTTTGTATTAGAATATTGCAGATTTGTTTGCTGAAACTGACTGTTGTAAAATAGCAGAGTAACGTAAAGGAATGATCATGAAAGATCGTATACCATACTGTATGAATTAATAATGACATTGGTTATTTTCACATCAGAACCATGGGGCAAATGCAAATTTCCCTCTGATTTAGACGGAAAGAAATCTTTCCTACAAATAGACATAGTAATGTTTGAACTACCTTTCCTTTCAAGGAAAAATTAATCAATATTTTCCAAAAATGTTCCATTTACAGTCCTAAAACAAAGCAAAACATACTGATTTTTCATACACTTCATCTGAAACACATTTTTAATGTCAACTGACTTGTGTTTTTCTGTAGTCATGATCGCTGATCGGATGAGCAAATGTTTCAGTAAAATTATGGTATTTGCAGATACTAAATCATTGCTCTAAACATTTAAAGTTTTCCTGAACAATTAAACCTACTCTTTTAGGTATGGATTCATGCTTTCTATTTAAATAACTGAAATATATTCATGAAATATCTGCAGTGTAGTCATAATTTATATAGCAATGAACATTCCTCCTGCTCAAAATAAGGGGGGGTTGTATATGATTCACAAAGATTGACTTTGTTCCTGCTTTCAGTGATGATGATGAACCACTTGCTCTTCAGAGATCCTTATCAATTTAAATTATTTTATGTTTCCATTATTTTATAGAGATTGAGACAAATAATATCTAACACAGGCATCACTGGAAGTTGTGTGTGTGTGTTTGTTTATATATGGGGAAGTAATCAAAATATGTTCAAAACTCAAACATCTCATTAACTATTAATGTTTTAACCTGTTGGTTTGGGTTTTTTAAGGTAAATATAGTTGTTGAGTCATGGAATTGCAGAAATAATTAGGTTGATTTGAATATCTGAAAATTATTGAGTCTAGTCTCCTGATCAAAAAAAAAGCTCATCTCAAACTAAAACTAGTTGCCCAACATCTTATCCACACCAGTTTTAAAATATTTAAAGATGGAGATTTCACAACCTTTCTGGGCAATCAATTCAATGTCTAACAATTCCTATTGTGGTGGACTTTTTTTCTAATGGAAAATCAGGATCTTTCTTCTTACAACCTTTTTGTAAAGTTTGGCTTTTATGCTTTCATCATACACTTTCAAGAAAAATTTAGATGTCAATGAACCAATTTTATTTAGAGAAACATAGCAATTGGATCCAAACTTAATTTTCTCCTCTCCAGGCTAAAAAAGCTTCAGTAGGTATCTCGGTACCCCCTTGTAAGTCATATACTCCAGAAGTCAGATATCACAGAATCACAGAATGGGTAAGGTTGGAAGGGACCACAGTGGATCATCTGGTCCAACCTCCCTGCTCAAGCAGGGTCATCACAGAGCAGATGGCACCAAATCGCGTCCAGATGGTTCTTGAACATCTCCAGTGAGGGAGACTTCACAACCTCTCTGGGCAACCTGTTCCAGTGCATGGTCACCTGCACAGCAAAGAAGTTCTTCCAAATATTCAGGTGGAATTTCCTGTGCATCAATTTCTCCCTGTTTCCTCTTGTCTTAGTGCTTGACACCACCAAGAAGAGTCTGACTTCATCCTCTTGGCAATCTCCCTTCAGATACTTACAGACATTGATAAGGTCCCTTCTCAGTCATCTCTTCTCGAGGTTGAACAGCCCAACTCCCTCAGCCTTTCCTCATAAGAGAGATGCTCCAGTCCCTGAATCATCTTTGCTGTTCTCCGGTGGACCTGCTCCAGGAGCTCGATGTCTCTCTTGTATTGGACACGGCACTCTAGATGTGGCCTCACTAGATCTGAGTAGAGGAGTGGGGTCTTCCTAATGCACCCCAGGATGTCATTGACCACCCTGGCCGCAAGGGCACAATAACTTTGTGGTCCTTCACAGAAATCTCCAGTATTTCAAAGTTACTTGGGGAAAGAAGGGGGTGTGGGGGGGGTGTGTGAAGTGGACACAGTAATACAGTTGTTGCCTCGTGTATCCTCAACAATTGCTTCCCTTGATCTCTTGCATTGGCTCTTGTTCATGCAGCATACAGTCCACATTTTCCATAAGGGGACACCAATGACTGGTGTCAAACTTGTCCATCAGGACTACAGGTACAAGTATTAAATGTGGTAAATTTTACAGTGATGAATTCTTCTACTTCCACAGAAGGAAAAAGAATCCTCAGTATTCAGTTGCACTAAGTGAAAAAAGTATTGTAGGTTTAGAGAAATTTTAAAAAACTTGTCATAGTACAATTTACACAAAATGTAAATGCAGTGATTTATTGAAATTGACTTGAACTCAAGAAATTTTCTTTCAATGTAAAAGTTTGATGAAGATATACAAGAGTAGTCCTTTAATCTTAACCAGTAGCTATATGCCAATGTAGCTGTTCTCTCACACCCCTCCTCAACAGGACAAGTAAACAAATAAGATCTAAAAGCTTATGGGATGAAGACAGGGAGATCCCGCACCAGTTAGTGTCACAGGCAAAACAGATTTGTCATGTGGAAGATCAATCTAATTTATTGCCAATTAAAAGAGAATTGGATACTACAAAACATAGACAAAAAAATTAAAACATTTTCCCCCCACCCCTTCCCAGACTCAGCCTCATTCTTTTATTCCTGCCTCCTCTGCCTCCTCCCCCTGGTAGGGGCACAGGGGGGAGAGGAATAGAGGTTGAGGTCAGTTCATTACAGCTCCTCTTTGATTTTCCTTTCTCCTAACACTTTTTCCCTGCACCTGCATGAGTAGTACCCAGATGCTCTGGAGTGTGACCCTCCATGAATTGCAGAGTGGGTGTCTGCTCTCCTGTGGTCCACTCCACAGTCTGCAGGGGATTGTTTTCTCCAGTGCCTGGAGCATCTTCTTCACTGACTTTGGTGTCTGAAGGGTTTTCTCTCACACTTTTCTTTCTCATTGTTCTTTCTGC
>NW_020897694.1:43534716-43631972 GCF_003984885.1 Neopelma chrysocephalum | reverse complement strand
CACACTTTTCTTTCTCATTGTTCTTTCTGCCATGTGGTGTTTTGTCCTTTTGTGAAATACATTTTGAGTGCTGTGTCCTGTTGTGAGTCCATTGTGGAGCCAGGTGGACCTGGCTGTGTCTGACACAGGGCAGTCCCTGCCATCTTCTCACAGAGGCCATCGTACAGCCTTCTGATACCAAAACCTGGGCACACAAACCGAATACATCAAGTTATATCAACTTTACAAAATTTGCAATGAAACTAGCAGAATAATATGATTTTCTGTACAAACCCACAAAATAATATTGCCATTTATTAGTGCCACTTGCCTCTGGCCTATGATCTCAATCTTCTCTTGGTCTCTACCTGAACTGGGAGGGAAATTGCAGCACAATCTAGCACAGTTTTTATATATTCTCTACCTCCATTTCATACATCAGTTTTATTCCAGCTATCTCTTCTGGCAAACTGACTCACAGTGACCAATTCAAGGACAAACTAAATCTGTGCAACACTGGGAGCACATAAAAATCTTCTAGTTGATAGAAATACGCAACTGTGTTCGTGTAATGTTAGGTGTCAGATTCATTTCTTTATAGATGACAACATGAAAGCACCCAAAATGCTATGACATTCTCACTTCTTTGCTTAGAAGACAATAAATACAGTATTTGTATTCACATACAATTGGAAAGATTACTTCAAAGTAGAGCTTACTATAAAAGCTGACATTTCTGGAATTTCACTGGAGAAGTTACTGAAGTTGTTTAAAAATTGTGTATAAAATTTTTGACAACCCAAATGCTTCTAAAAATATACTCATAGAAATTTCATGTTGTCCAGAAGGCAATTATAAATAAAAATATGTTGACTAGCATAATGCTACTCTATTTCACAGTTCCTTATTAGGTTACTTCTTTCACTAATTCTGATGCAGCTGACCTGGGACAACCCAGTTTTCAGCTCCTATAGTACTGTTCAACCTGTTTATAAACTCTGAATTCACTGTTCAAGCACTAAAAGTAACCCCCTGAAGAGTTTTAAATGATGTGTTAGTAGAAAGCTGAAAGTTAGTGATAATTTTCTTGTCTTTGACAATGCAAACCAATTACTGATTTCTTAGAAAAGCTACCTGAAAGCTTTTTTAGATGCCTGTTCTGTCCTGCTGCTCCTTAGTCTCTTCATCTTACTGGTTTGATAATTGCTGACTCTTCAGATCTGACTCAGCAGATCACCAGCACAGCAGCAGAGGAAAGGCTGGAAGTGCAATCCATGTAAATACTGTTTTCTTTGCAACACCCATGAGGAATATTTGCTTCCAGCTTATGGAGTGGCTTTGTCAAGTCTTTAATTTCCTTGTTTGCAAACAAATCTGTTCTACAAATGTATGTAAAGAGTGTGTTTCAGCTGAGCTAGCCATCTAAAAGTTAAATGGCTGCTCAGATTTAGAAATGTAGCCTCCCTGTATAATTACTCAAGAGACAGAGGCAACTGCCAGAAGGTAATCCATCCCATCTTGATTCTGTGTCTGAGATAAGGGCATGAATTGCCTGTGGCAGTAGCCATTTTCTGTTGACTAGAAGGGGAGGGAGAAGTAGCCTAGACAAATAGCTTTGACTAGATGATCATTTTTCAGGCAACTATAGTTGTGTGAGATGTGTTTCACTCAAAAGTGCCCATCTCTCTGATGTCAATAGGCCAGTGTTCCTCTCTTATCCCTTTAATCATGCAGAAATGCAAAAAAAATGCCAGTTTCACACCACACTAATACTCACACAGGCATTTAGCAGCTTGTCAAAAAGTAATTCTCAGCCTCTGAGGCCCTTAAAACATATCTAGTACAAAGCCTTTGCCCAAAACTATGTGCTGGGGTCTGTACAGTCTTCAAACAAATATAACATAGAAGGAGTTTCATATCGACTCCTTCTGGCCCTTCAGCTCATGACAGAACTGCATTAATAACAAGCAAACAAAAAATAATCTCTTAGATAAAAAATCTACAGATTTTTAATTACCAGATGGAAAAAGGGGACTAGATAGAGAACAGAAAACAGAAACAGA
This sequence comes from Neopelma chrysocephalum, assembly GCF_003984885.1. Lineage (NCBI taxonomy): Eukaryota > Metazoa > Chordata > Aves > Passeriformes > Pipridae > Neopelma > Neopelma chrysocephalum. Next base: position 43,629,930 of record NW_020897694.1, on the reverse strand, counting down.
ATGGGAAACTTAGAATAAATGTTTATCAGTGAGAAGCAAATAACTTTTAAATATTATGCAAGTTCTTTGCACCTTTAAAATGAAAGCATATATAACTTGGTTTTTTGTGAATTGTGCTGTCAAAAAATATCCATAGGTAAAAAGAGTGTGAGTACTGTCAAAAAAATGAGACTGCTTGTACCAAAGTTTATTTCAGGCTTCCCATTAACCCATCAGAGCCCACAGCTTGTTTTTGGTTGGGTTTTTTGTTTTGTTTTTGTTTGGTTTGGTTTGTTTGTTTTTTGTTGTTGTTGTCTTTGTTGGGGTTTTTTTGTTGTTTTTGTTTGTTTGTTGGCTTGGTAGTTTGTTTGTTTGTTTGTTTGTTTTTAGTTTTCAGCCTGTCAGAGCTCAAGGAGTCATATGGTTTATTTTTAGGTAGTACTGCAAGGAGCTGGGAGATGGACTTGATGCTTATGTCTCTCACAATCCTGAGATATTGCTTTTCTTGGAGATCAAATGAAATCCTTCCACTTTCCAATGGAAAAATAATAATTGCTTCATAATTAGTCTGTACAAGGACTTCTTTCAATAAGGCATGCTAGAAGTTAGAAACAGGCTCTGCACACATGTAAAAGAAAGACAAAGGCTAGAAACCTTCCTGATGTTCTGTGTGTCTCAGACAATAATAGACTACCTGTGTGATATAAAAACAAAGGACTTCTTGAAAAGCTGAGACTGCCTTAGAGGCAAATTATGAACTTTATGTATTATGAAAACAGCTGGTGAATATGTTTTGTAAAAACAATTCTTGCAGTCTTAGGGTAATTGTGAAATATTTGACAATGTGGAGGATTTTATGGAGGTAGTCAATATTCTCATAGTGGAGGAAATAAACTAATATTATTAAGTCCTTTGAACAAAATGGTATAGAAAAAAGAGAAATAGTGTTTGTACCAAAAGTGTATTAGAGTTCTAATGAAGCAGGGAAGTCTACAACATCTGTACACTGTTCTGACTGAGGCTCAGTATACAACCTTTCTTAAGTGAATCGCTAGTGCAATCAGAAAGTAGCAACATGGCATGGAAGGAATGGTAATTTTTAAATGCCTAGGACTTAAATAGTACGAGCTTATCTTAGCATGTGAGGTATACTTTACCTCAGCAAAAATAAATTGTGCCTAAATTGATGCCCACTGAAACCATCAAACCATCTCGCAGAAAGTGGCTGCAGCAGGTCAAATGATCCCACTCTTACACACAAGGCAAATTAGGTAAGCTACGATCACTTTTCCTGACGTTGCTTTAATGACTGAAGGATGCTGCACAGAAAACAGCCATAATCTATTTCTGAAGTTCCATCTAAAACATGTTGTAGATTTTGACAGTAATTTTGAGAGTAAAATATGCTTCATATCTGTACATTCTGCTAAGGGCAGAAGAATATATAAGATTTAGGAAAATTCAGTACCTGTTCCTAAGGCTTGGGAGACCTCTGTTGGACATCTTTATCTTCTACAGCAAAAGTTAGCAAAGTCCCGACTGCCATAGGGCATCCAAGCTGCTGAACCTTGTTTTCTCTCAGATATCTGAGGAACTCTACTGAAGGAAATCCAGCTGGGCAGCTTGTGGTGCAGAAACAAAACTGCATATATATGGCAAGGTGCAGGGCAGTAAAGAGAGTATAGTCAAGACACTGAGGATTGTCTGTACAGAGTGAATTCCTTTGATCAAATAACAGCCAGACTTTTTTTTTTTTTTTGGTTGTTGGATGTTATGGTTAGAATGAAAAAATCCCAAATGTCTGTTCTTCAACTATTGGAATATAACAAAATTCAGTACCCAGAGTGTTTGTGAATATAGAAAAATAAGAGACCTCACCAGCCTCAAGCATCTGAATTTTCCTGCTCAATTTTCTAACCCCACTTGTTCTTTACATTATGCAGAGGGCTCAAGGGTCTAGTTGCTCTTTCCTTGACTAGCTCAGTCCTAGAGTTACAATCTTGATGAACCAATACATTAAATCCTGATGCATTTTAAGTAATTAGTTAAAAACCTGAAAGTAATGAAGTCAGAGATACCCTAAGACCCTACCCTGATTCCAGGAAGACTTTTTTTCAGGACAAATTTTTACAACAGGCGTTTACTGAGCAAGGAAAATCTAATCTTAATTTCCCACAGAATTCTTTATTCATGTTAATCTTTCTGTAGCATCTTGTAAGAGTACATTCAGGTACACTAATATTCTCCTTAGAAAATAAGCAGAAACACGAAGTTTAAAGATGTTTTAATTTTTTTATTTTATCCCCCTGAAAGCTTGAGTGATCAATTCCAGATACCACAGTAAATGAAAACAGACCAAATCTCCAAAACATTCCCACTCTTATTTATTCACCAAGTGTGACTTCAGAGGACACCTCACTAGATTCAAACCATCTTTGTCATTAAGAATAAATGGCTCAAGTTTTGTACAAGTTACTCTTTATTCTCTTTGCTGACATGATATAGAGAAGTTGTGTACCTAGAAGTATTTTTCAGATCATGGAAGGGACCCTGCGAGATCTCCTGGCCCCTCTGACAGAAAAAAGGCCACCTCTGGGATCAGATAAGGCTGTTCAGGTCTTGGTCCACTTGAGGAATAAAAACCTCCAAAGTGTGATGATGTCAGAGCCCCTCAGGTCAACATGCTCCACTGCTGACTGCCCTCAACTAAAGAGGAAATAAAGTCTTCTTTTTCCCCCATAATATCCTATTAAATAAGAATAATAATTTGAGAAAACTTTAAAACTTGAAGGACTTTAAAGTAGTTATTTGGTCATTAACTCTTTCAGTTAAACTTACTGGTGATAACCCTGGGAAAAGAGCAGAAGTAATACCAGGATCTAAATTGTTTGAGTTACAAAGGAAGAAAATAAAAATCTGAAATAAAGGTAAAAAAAGTAATCTATCTTTTACAGATATCATCTATTATTATGACACCTGACTATAATTTTGTCCTTCTGTTTTGAAACAAAGACACAAAGGACATGTCCATATTTCCAGCTTCTGTTGGTGTTCCAGTCCTGTTGTCTTGAAGCCTTTCTCAGAATAATTATTAATGGGGAATAAATGAGAAACTGCTGCTACTGTGAGTTTCAATTTAAACATTGACTTAAATTTTAAAAAATAATGAAGTATTGAAACTTTTCAGAATATTACTTGGAGATGTTTATCCAACTATCATTAGCTCCAGTCTTTAAACTCTCTTAATTTACAAATATGTCTATGTTTTTAATGAATCTAAGCAGTTATTTAACTTATGCAAATATGGATTAATTTCTCAACAATCAAATACTTATTCATATGCAGATTGGATAACACCTTTGCTGTTTATATATAAACATTGAGTTGAGATATTAATTTATCTTGATTAGTATAATTTCCTTTATTTTATTAGTTAGAAACAAACATATTATCAGTTACTTTTTCATTGTCATGTTATGCTTGTGCCACTGTAGTTATCATAAAAATGTATTTTAATTATCAGCCTCTGTCTTCAGACTGTTAATTTGCACCACATGTATATTATTTAATCAATCTAAATTACTGCATTATCCATTTTATTTATAAATAGCAGAAATATAATTTTAAAGTTAAATAGAAATGTTATCACAGATGTTTCTTCTTATAAGGTTTTTTTTTCATAATAAAGTATAATTCATCTCTGAAATATATATATATATAAAATGCATTATATTTATGCATGTATACCATGATATAAGTTAGCATGTTTGTTACTAAGTCAGACAAAATGTCTACTTATTTTAGTGCTTCTCTGAGAGTAACCTGTGACAAATATTTAAAAGAATACAAGAGTTAGAACTGTACAGTGAATCTTTCCCCCTTATACCTTCCCAGCTTCCACAGACTTGTTGTTTAGGGACCTCTGCAGAGGTAATAGCCCTTGGAGCTTTTCACCAAAGCATTGTCTAATTGTTTCCTGCAGTTATCCACAAAACTGGCAATAGATATCTAATGTTGTGTTGACTTATACAATTTAATGATGTATAGTGTGAAAAGGTGTTTGTATTCATTTTAGAACTTCTTCCTTGTAATTCAGAATGATTTCACTGACCTTTCACTATTATACAAGATTTATGTGTATATACATATATATCCATATTCCTTCTCATTCTTCTTTTCAGTATCGTTTCAACTTTTGAAATGGTTTAGTTTCATATTTAGAGTCATTTAAACCATAAATTCTTAATTAACAATTAGAGAATTTCAGCCCTTTAATTAATTTAGAATTTAAAATAAATAAAATACTGAGGTGGCAAGTTCTTTTTTCAATTTATAAGGTTATTTGCAAAACTTTTCAACTGACACTTTAGTCTGAGACACTTGCTGTATTTGTCTTCCATAAAGAGTAGAACCACTTTTGAGAACTTCCTTAACACCTGAATACTTGTGCAAAGAATTGTTTTAGTTTAATAGCTACAGCTTTACCTTCCTGGAAGACCCATTGATCATAGACACTGAGTTCTCAAGGGACAAGAAAAGACTTCTGAAAAGATAAAATTCTAGTCAGAAAGAGATGAGAGCGTATTCAGCAGTTCAAATCCTAAATGATTCCTTCAAATTTTGTTGTCTTTCTGCATTTGTTTCTCTAGTTTTCTTTCTAGACACAAAATAATTCCTGAGGTGAATCCACCTTACGACAAAACAGATTACTTTTTTAGTCTTCCATTGGTCTTCAGAGGACACTGCAAATATTAATCCTGTGCCATTAACTGACATATTAGACTGTAGTATAACCATATCATTTGGGAGGAGCAGAAATATTTTTGCTATCCTAATGACCAAGAGCTCCCTCCTAGAAAATGTATTATTTTATTTATTGCTTATAAAGTGAGTGTAAGATGACTGTTTCAGACGTAGATATTTGCACTGTATATTTATATCTAAAATTATTAGAGACACTCTCCTCATACCCAAAACACAGCTTTTATAGAGAAAAACATGTTTTCTTTTGATCATGCTGGAAATCACGTGTTGTGTTATTAATTCAAAAGGTGACCTAAAGTCCACCCTTCTTCATCTTTCTTAATTTTTCAATATAAGCCAGAAGTTCAATCTATCAATGAAAACTGAAGGGTTTGTTTTGTTTGAGTCTGTTTGTTTTTATTTTGTTTTGTAGTATGACAGGAAAAGTGCAAATAATAAAAGCTTGTTTTTTTCTGTACAAGTCATTGTGCATTTTCCTGATCGTGCTTCTCTTTATATGACTTCATATGGACAGCGTGAGTCATCCCGAGCAGATTGCTCTTCTGTAATATTTAGTTTAGGAGTCGTCTTGAGACTCCAGACATTATGAAAAACTTTTGCTGTTCAGTTCTTGAATAATATTTGAAACAAATGGAATACCATTTATTTCCTCAAGAAATTTAATAAATATTTTAAAGTATTGTAAAGCTTACTAATGAGAGTTTTGACTCACACAATAATGACTAGAAATGAGGCCTTTATTTGTTTTGTTCTCAAAAGAGAATGACAGGATGCTTTCTTTGTCACAATATTCCAACGATTATTACTCTGCTGATTTTTTTTCTGTTCCATATCAGAACTATCAGAACTAATTGCTTTTGCTGTGGGGAATAAATGAAGGTAAATTACCTCAGGATGACCTTCATATATAATTTCCCTAAACTTAAAGCTGTATCATTCTAAATCCTATAAATTATCTTCCATATGAGAGATACTTTTGAAAATAAGTGACCATTCTTACCTTAGCTAGCTTCTAGTGATTTACTAGGTAGGATAGAAGTTTGGGAACTAGCTTCCTTGAGATAGTGAGTGCCAATTTTTTCTTTCTGAAATGATGTAAAAAATACTGTAAATATTAGGAGTACATATTACTTTTATCCTCATAAACTCAAACATGATGTAACAACGGAATGAAGAAAGAAGAAATTAAGAGCCTTTGGGAAATATGCTGAGCAGAAGGCAAAGAGCAAGGTGATTAAGTGAAGACTGTAACAGGTACAATAGCCTCACAGGCATAATAACATAACACTTGGATCTTATATTCTTGGTGTATTACTTGTCTGTCCATGAGTAAATTTCCTTTTGTTGTAATAACTCCTTCCAATCTGTGAGCAGCAATTACAAATTATTCTGGAGATAAGTGTTTCTGGGGGAAATTCTATGTGTGTATAGGAGAAATGCGATGGGAAGTGCTATTGAAGGAGTTATCTAACTTGAAAGAAAAGCAGCCTTGGGTTCCCTTTATAGCCAAAGGAAAGATGTACTTATTTTTTCATGATTTGCATTCAAAAGCCCAGGCTAATTTCTCCCCTGATGTAGGTGCATCTGTTCAGCATCTAACACTGGCTGGGACAAATGGGCAACAGAAAGAGATAAACATAGTACTGCTGAAGGACACTGAATGAACACAGCCATTTCTAATCTGCAGGAGCTTCTGATTTCAATTATTTTTTTTTCTCTACTCAAAGTAATAACTTGGTCTGGCATAAGCATTTGGCTGAATGGGAGCCCATGTGCATACCATAAAGGGACAATATCGTAAAAAAATCACCTTTAACTTGAAGTGATGTTAATTTGCTGGCTAGGTATATGACTTTGTCTTGACTTGCTGATCAGCCCTTAGTGCACTGGATTACTGCTTATGTTTGCACGTGGGCTCTCATTCTGAGGGGATTTTAGCCTTTAGAAGCTATTGAAAGTGTAAGCAGAACCAGGTAAGTGCTCAATGATCTGTTTTAGAAAGAGGATCTGTAGAGCATGGGATAATTTGGGCAGAAAGGAGGCCAGTGGCTATCAAAAGCTTTTCTTCTCCTTTGTCTCAGATACTTTCTTTTAAAGGTAAGGTTAGAAAATATGTTCACTATAAATTAGTAGTACAGTCTACTTATTAGTCTATTAGCTCTTAGGACATCTCTATTAGATCAATATTACACCTAGGTATTAGGATGGCTCTTAAAAGACCTGCAGCCATTATCTAGTGAAAATCACAGTAATCTAATGTCTACATTATATGGCAGGAAACTTTTATTTATGAACTATTTCCCCACAATGCTTGAAAATGCTAAAGCATGTGATTTCCTCATAAATCTTGTATTCCTATGTGTCCTACATGTTTAAATAAAATAACAGCTCCTGGTGACCAGTAATTATTTTGAGAATATCAGGCGTAGGTATGTATACATAAAAACATATAAGTACATACACCACATAAGTGACTCTTTAGCTTTCATATCTGCAAGAAAGTGCCTGATACTGTAACCTAGTTTCAATCTGTAGTCTAAAAATCCAAGAGATTAAAAAGAACGTTTCCATTTTATTCACTACTGATTTAAGGACAACTACAACCTGTCAGGTACCACGATACAGCTTGGAGAAATATAGTGAAAGGTTCTTTTACCCTAATTTGGAAAACAGGCACTGGAAGTGAGGTGGCAGTGATGCCTTCTTGGCCACCCAGGGCACCTGTTTCTGCTCTGTTGTATGTTAGTCCCTTGCACATCTCTCCTGCTGTTGTCCTCAGCAGCTCCGTTCTTCAAGTCTTTAGCACAGAGACAACTAGAAAGTTATGGCTTTAATTTACCAGGTCCTGACACCCACAACAGCTACATTTTTACCTGTGTCTAAAGGTGTCCCAAGAGAGATGGACTTCTAAGTTAGTATGTTAGATAAATATAGTGTACCTATTTGAAAATAAGAAGTTTGGGCAACTGAAGCAATTTAATTTTGCACTGATATTAAAACCAAAACTAGACAGCATTACCTATGCCTCAGAAACTGTTTCACATTTTTGGTGTGCTTGTGCAGGACAGTGGTGTGTCCTACCTGCTGAATAGTTGCAGAGTCTGAGTCTCATCATGACAGAAAAATCACAAAGAGAAAAATGTATGATTTGTACAATTTACGTTGATGAAATTGAGAATAGTATGATTGGTCTCATCTTGATAACCTCTATGCCTTCAACATTTTCAAGGCTTTCTTTTTATCAGGTCTCTTCTCACTTTTTTAAAAAACATTTTGGGTACATGAGCAATGTGTTTATATTTCAACAGTGAAGCTGCTTTTGTGCACCACAAAGACTTAAACATTGACTTGTCATTATTAAGGCCCAACCTAGCAATTATGCTTTATAATTTGGCAGTAGCAACCACAGGTTTCTTCTCTTATAGTAGGAATTAGGGAGGCATCTCTCAGTTGCTTTCCAAATAAACTTCTAAGGTTTAAAGATGGGAAGTCTAAATCTGCCTAAAAATAAATATTGTGTCAAATTTGAAACAGGTAATTCCTCTCTCATAATTTTTCATGGAGTTTCTGGGTTGTCTTTTTATAAAAAAACCTTTTTATTTAGTGCCTTTTTTTAAAAAAAATTAAGATTTCTTTAATAGACAGGGGTTTTTTAATCAAAAATTGTCCTGGACAAAGTATCTTTTCTTTTACGAATGTTATCTTTTGAAAATGTTTTCATTTACCTACAGAAAAAAAATAAAAAAAAAATCAATCTTAATTCTCATACAAAATGTAGTCTTTTGATACTAAGAACTCCATATTTTTTTTTCCAAATTAGTCAAAGATCTTAGTCCAACAAAATGTCACTGAAACTGCATGGGGATTTGCCTGCAACTTAGGAAATACAGCCTCTATGTGATAAAATCAAATGGTTAAAAAGTCCAATTTTTGTATTTTCTTTATTGTCAACACATTTGGTCTTATACTGACAGTCATATTCAAATTATTTAATTGAAAAAGTAGTACGTAAATAGAATATATCTGCAACATCATTAATCAAAAGGTGTCCTTGTGAAAAAACTTGCTGACCATATACTAATAACCCTTTTCCTCAAAATATTACTACAGTAGGAAAAAGAATTCATCTTATTCAACAGAAATATTGAGTTCAGCACAGGAAAAATCCTCAGGGTGTTCTTGACAAATGAAGCAATATGCAAAAATTTTTTTCCGTCGAATTAACATTTAGTATTTTGGAGGTTTCTTGTTTTGCCATTTTTTTTCCTCTCACAAATGTGGTGGATTTCAACATACCGAAAATCAAATAGCTCTCAAAAAGTCACGCAGTAATGTTGAGATGATGATTTGTATACGGAATAAGTAAAGTATACATATATACTTCATACACACAACATCATTAGAACCTCAGGAATAAAATATTATCATAAGCCACTACTGAGAGTACAGTCTCAACCACAGCAAAGTAATTCTTAGAGGGGCAAGGTTCATCACATGTGTGTGTGTGTGCACCTGTATCTGTGCATATGTGTGCAGGTGTCTGCATGCCTATGCGAGTTAAAATAGAAGCCTTTGGACAGAAATCACTGTGCAGCTATAAAAAAATCCCATCCTGCTGAGTAATTTCAGGTTATGTGTGGCTGGACAGTGTGATGCTGGTCTTGTTCCACCCAAACTCCACTTGGCAAGTACTAACGGAATCTCTGAAAGACTCAAAGATTGCCAGACACAGCCCTTTGCATACTGCTGTAAAACACCAAGCATTTAACAACATCCACAGTATTCCAATGAACAATGAAAAGAGGATTTTGCTTAAAAATGTTATTTAGATGCCTAAAAGAATTAAGATTCTTACAATATTAGACAGTAGGCTATAAATTCTGAATTTGATTGAAATAGTAATTGGAGCAGAAAGATTTAATCATGGATCTTGTGTTTGGAGTTATAGATACAGTAATTTAAACTGTATCTTTCTACTTAGAAGACACCTTCCCTTCTTGAACCATAGGCTATTCTTAATGTCTTGAAGAGTAGCCAGATTAGAACATCTGTACAATTACACTTATAAAAAAGGAGGTGAACATTTTATAACCCACATGATAAATGCATCAAAAGTTACCTAGAAAAAAATATAAAAGACTTAATATAGCAAGTGAAGAATTGATATAATTCACAGAAGTGGAAATGAATAGGAAAAGATTTTGCTCAAATGCATCTGATCTGAGGATTTCACAAGGTCCACATTCAAAACAGAGCTAGAACACAGCCCATAAGATCATCTGCAATTTTTTTGGTTTAGGTACTTTGAGAGATTTGAAAAGCATATAAGCCAGAGCATGCATATGCTGCTTACAAAGCAAATTTGAATTAATTAGAAAAGATGAAAGACTACAACTTAACATAAGAAAACCTGTGTTCTAAAACACAATTTCAAAATGTTTTCCATTGCAGTTTTTATTTCTCTTTTTCATTCTATTAAAAATAGATTAAAAATTCAATAGGCAGCTTGGATTCCTTCTGAAATATATTGTTAGACATGGAGACTGAAGGAACTGAATGCAGTTAGATAGTATGATAGGTAAAAGAAGGATAGAGTATCTTATTAACACAGAGTACATTCTAAAGGCTCCGTTTCAAATCCTTCTGAAGTATCTCCAGACAAACTTTTGTTATGCATGCCTGATTTTCAAGATGTGAACTCTGCATTTAAGAAAAAAAATTATAAAACAGAATATTCTTTAGGGGCATGTAACTATTTTCTTGTCTTTTGTCTGACCTTCAAAGTCTAATTTATATGTTTGTAAGGTTTTTTTTCAGAAAAGAAAAGGAAAAGCAAAATAAATCTGTTAGTGAGTTAAAATAAGCTACTTACATATAAACTGGATAAAATTTGGGTTTTTTGAGACTTATCAGCCAATGCAAACATAGTGCACCAAAATATGCAAAACATTTTTAATTATCTCCTGAGTCATGAATGGCTTAGTTCTTTGAAGTAAAAAACTCTTAAACATAAGTAAATGAAAAGTTCAAATTAAATATTCTTTTGATGATCAGAAATACAAAGAACACCAAATACAACTATTGAAATGAAGACTCCATTCTCAACCCTACAGAATAGCAAATATATCATCAGAGAAAAAAAAACAAACAAACAAAAGCTATGCTTCCAAATTATTTCCTAGGCAGGTTAAAACCTGAGCAACATTGCCTGTAGTATTACATTTTAAATAGTTCTAGTAACAAAGTATGGAACTTTATTTATTTACTTACTGTAGCAAGTCAACTGTGTCAAAGACTTGCTACAATCTGAGCATAGTTTGCTAACTAGCATGAGATAAACCAGATGAATAAACCAAATCTTAAGAAAAAGGTATGAAATGTCTCTTCTGGAAACTTTGAAAGGGAATTTTTATTTTTTCTCATAAAAATCAGGAGTGTCTTATTGCATATCTGTTCATATGCAATTTAAAAAAATCTTTTTACAAAAGTGTAGTCATATGTAAAGTTCCTCAGCTTTCTTCTGAATAATTTCACAATGAATGCAGAAAATGAAAATGGTCAATATTCATGGAAAGTATTCATATCTTTTAGTTCTGAAAATATTCTATTCATTTTTACTTATACACATATGTACATTCTGGTTTTGTACAGGAGGCAAACTGTCTTGTAAATTCACATACAGCATTACTTTGCAAATACTAACTAATGGTGAAAAAATAACAGATATTTGTAGTCAATCAGCACTGGAAAAAATAAAATAAACCTTAACTTTGGCTTTTAGGATTAATTCATTCATTCATACAGAATTTTTTATGCACCATTCAACAACATGTGGTTTTTTTCCATTTTTGTTTTAATCATAATGTGTTAATCACTTTATATTAACGTAGCAAAGCTCATACAGAAGCAATTATTATGGAAGAGTCAATACAGTCTTCATTGATACACAAACAAGCTTGTATAATAGTGCATACTATAATGTCTGTCCATTGTCAAACTATCAGCTATCTCTCTGCGTGTTCTAATCTACCACAAATACATAATAGGTCATTCTTATTTCATCACTAATGTGTTTTAAATCACCAGATATTTACCAACTATCTTGTACGTAGGCAGCTTTTGTGAAGTACATACTTGTCTCTCTGTAGGCATGTAGACTTTTACTTGAGCACAAGGGACAGATGATATATTGTACATTGTCATTGCTTGTCAGAAGTTACCCTATCTGTCTTGCCCCATTGGAGAAAGTCGTTCACACATTTTTATCCATTATTAGAAGACACCTGACATACCCAGAGCTATCTGAAAGAACAATCAACCTAGCTCAAAGGACATGGAGGCCTGAACTGACAGAACACCAAACATTTAACTTAAATGAGAGAACAGATTAAACTGGAAGTAGCCAGTATCCCTTCTTCTTTTCTTGGGAAAGAGGACCCATCAAAAAACAGACCCCAGCACAGAGCATTCACTTTGCTGAACCAATGAATTAGAAATTTACATAGGAGAGAGATGCAAAACCAAGTGTGAGCCAGACGTATAGATAAGCACACTGTACTGAATGTTCAAGAGTCATACAACCTCTGAGAGGGATGTTTATACCTGAGGCAACATTAACGACTCTAATGAAGATATTCAACTGAACCACAGAGATCGAAGCAGCCCCTTTTCAGTTCTACAGTTCCTGATGTGCATAAACACATTCTTATCATTGTTAAACATAGGAAACTGTCTCCTGCAATGCTCTTGGGTGTCTCTAAATGAAACACTGAGCATAAACACAACAATCAGTGCAGCTCATCACAACAGTGCACATCCATAATTTCAGAACTATGCCAAGTTAAAAGCCAAACCATAAAACATCTTTTTTTCAACCAAAAGAGCTGAGCTAAAGTAGAAATATTTCCATCTATATTAAACCTGTTCTTGTAAATCTACACTAGATTATGACATTCAAAGAGCTTAATTTGAAAGCTCTTCAGTGAACCTCTCTGTGTAACTACGTTTCTGACCCGATCTGTAGAGTTCTCACCTTAAAACACAAAGGTGGAATTATGCTGTCATTTACTGGTTTTACACAGGAGAAGTTAGTTTTTCATTTGGTAATGTAATCTGACAGTCTGACAAAAACATTGGAAAAAGAATGATATCTATTCAGCTCTTGAGGGAGTCAGAACTGATGGAAAAATTGATACTTTGAAAACTTTCATAAATGGGAAGCATGCTCTCAAGTAACATACTGTAGGCTTGTGTCATTCATAGTCACTGGAATCTCTTTTACTGACTTCTCATGACATCATATTGGGCCCAGAAAATTTACCTATAGATTGTCTCATGGTATATGTATAGCTGCACAGGAACAAGGAAAAATTTTCAACTGTGGCCAAAAAGATTCCCCTCCTGTTTCCAAAAGGAAAACAAGTCCATTAATGCACTCCTACACCTGTCCTTCATCCATCACTGGGGGCTTGTATTCAGACTTAACTGAGTTTTATATACGGAACTTCTTCCATAAGGAATATCACCGACTATATGGGGTTTTGTTTAGATACAGTACACTCGAGTACATTATCTCTTTGGAAAAGTGACTATGAAAAGTTCAGAACAATGAAAAGTTCAGAACAATTAAGTCACTATATCCTCACTGTCAGTGCAACATAATAAAAATAATAAGATGTTATGGCAAATTTCAGTTGTTCTAATGGAGATTTAGTCAAGGCTCCTACCCTATAAAATAGAAAGAAATGAAGAAGAATGGGCTTCAAAGTGTAGAGCTACAATCATTGGACTTTTTCTGTATCTTTGGAAAGTTTTCCTTAAAAGTAATGCATTATGGTGTTACCCTAATTTCCACTAGGCTAGATCAAACAATATAAAGATGTAAACTTTAGATGTATTAAAGCTAAGGGCAGATATTGCAAAGTCAGTTTCACTGGATTAAATCTAGTAAAGTGATACCTTCAGATTTTTTAAATCATTTTAGTCCATACTAAACCTCATTCTAGTTTTTCGGCTGAACCCTCTTTGATTATTTCATGAGGATCTTGTCCTAGCTGTAGCAAGCAAGTACACAAAATTCAATTATATATTTCTCTCTTCTCTTAATAGGATGATAATTCTCCTTTTCTGCAGATTTCAACTACAAAAAGATTATTTATTTTTATATAAAGAAATGGGAGTGTGGGTGAGGTTTTGTCCCTTTCTATATTATTCTGCCTCATTTTAGAAGTATTATGACATTTAATTGTAAAACATTCATTCATGTAAAACTTTGTGAAAGTAATAAAAGTAATTGTTTCTGAAAGTAGGAGGCTTGCTCTTACCTCACATATGTTGAGTAATGACCTCATATAGTCTCATTATCACATGTAAGAGCAGTAGAAATCCAGGTAGACTTCAAACAAAATCAACCATCTGCCATTGTGTGGCTTTTAGTGAACTACACACTCCTACTAGGTGTTCTTCAAATTAATTAAATTAGTGAACTTATGAATCAAATATTAAAAAGAAAGATTGCAATGTCTTATCAGCCCAATTCAAACGGCAGCTTAACAACATGTAGAGTTGTATGTTATACATATACAGTGTATGTTATAGTGTTAATGTTGGTTTGAAGAGTTAATTTCATAATATCTCTCCTGATTTTGAAAATGTAGTCACAGACTTTGCTTGTCTTTGAAGGGACTTCTGCCAAGTAACTTGTTTCATTGTAAAAACCTTCTGCATCATCAAGAATTCTTATGATTTTTTCCCTTACAATTTGAAATTTGTTGTCTGCTGATTAACCTTTCTCTTTCACTTTCTTTTTAACTGTCTTGTTACAAAACATTATTTAATGCAGAACAGGTAGTTATTAAAAAATTTCAAAATTATAAGATCTTCCTAGATGGTTTTTCATCTCCGCTTATTCCTAACATTTTTGTCTTCTGTATCTCCATTTCTATAGGTTTAAAATAGGAGTAATGATGTTTTCATATTGTAAAGCTCCTTGAGATTACTGATGTGCTTGTTTGGGGTTTTTTTCCTGTGCAATTCCTAAATATGTAACTCATACACCTTATCCTCTGTCTTTTTTTTAGTTGTTTCTCTCCATTTGGGTATTATAAGTGCTTCTTTTTCCCACAATTCTGTTTTTCTTGTACTTTATGTCTAAGCTCTCAAGCAAAAAAAATATCAACTATGAAAGCAATATATTTCTCTTTGGTTTTCATATAAAATATATGAGTCTGTACTTTACAATTTTTCCCCAGTAGAAAGTGTAGATTTTGTTGCTGTAACACTTTTTGCCTATGTCAAAACAAATTACTAACCAAGGGGATTCTGCACCTGGAATGAGGCAACCCTGGTTGTGTGTATAGACTGAGAAACAAAAGGCTGCAGCAGAGTCCTGAAGAAAAGAACCTGGGGGTCCTGGTCGATGACAAGTTGAATATGAGTCAGCAGTGCCCTGGTAGCCAGAAGGGCCAACCGTGTCCTGGGGGGAATCCGGCAAAGCATCACCAGCCGGTCGAGGGAGGGGATTGTCCTGCTCTGCTTTGTACTGGTGCAGTCTCACCTTGAATATTGTGTGCAGGTTTGGGCACCACAATACGAGAAAGATATTAAGCTGTCAGAGAGTGTCCAAAGGAGAGCAAGGAAGATGCTGAAGGGCCTTGAGGGGAAACTGTATGAGGAGCGGCTGAGGTCACTTGGTCTGTTCAGCCTGGAGAAGAGGAGACTGAGGAGACATCTCATCACAGTCTACAACTTCCTTTTGAGGGGAAGAGGAGGGGCAGGCACCGATCTCTTCACTCTCATGGCCAGTGACAGGACCCAAGGGAATAGCCTGAATTTGTGTCAGAGGAGGCTTAGGTTGGATATTAGAAATAAATTCTTCCCCCAGAGGGTGTTTGGGCACTGGAACAGGCTCCCCAGGGAAGTGGTCACAGCACCAAGCCTGACAGAATTCAAGAAGCATTTGAATGACGCTGTCAGGTACATGGAGTGACTTTTGGGGATGGTCCTGTGCAGGGCCAGAAGTTGGACTCAAGAATCCTTGTGGGTCCCTTTCAACTTGGTATATTGCATGATTCTGTGATTCTGTGATTTACTCAAATACAAGAGTACTCCAAGGCCTAGCAATTTTTAAAAATGCTATTTATGAGAAAAAAAAAATCATTAATCCTTTTCTTTTTATGAATATTTATGTCAATCTTTATTCCAGTAGAACTTTTTTATCTCACATTTTGGAAAAAAGGTTAACCTTCCTGAATGACTTTCTCAGGTATTTTTTTATATATCTTAGAAAGGTAATATGAAAAAGAAAGATTATGGAAGGGGGTTAAAAATTTTTCTGAAGTTAATGTAATTCCATTTATTGAAAGAAAAATTTTTAAAAAGAAAGAAATTTATTGATCAAAAGCAGATCTTTCTTGGGAGAGCAGAGAATAATGACTAGAGCGTGTTGTTTTAATTATGAACACAAAAATTTCTGGTTATAATTTTTATTGAGTTTCTTACTCAGAAGCATTAAAGAGGTTACCATTACTTTTAGGAAGGAAAAGGTAGTGAAATGGGCAACCTACTGCAGTCTTTCTTCAAATTTCATGTGGAAAGAGACCACAACAAATCAACTGTCATGAAGCAGCTATTGTGGGACATCGTGTTCCTACTTTGCCAGTCTGCGTGTATTCTCTGTCAAAACCACTGGCTTACTTCTAAACAGTCTACGACTTCTGATGGATTTTAAACCCTTGAAGAAATCATTTTGTACTCAAGTAAGTGCAGTGTTGCAAAAATCTTTTATTTGGAGTAGGATTTATATATAAAAGGTTCTTTAATTGAATATATATAGATTCAGAGTATATAAAAAAAGATTTTCTGACAGGTGGGTAAAAGCAAGTAGATTAAAAAAAAATCAAATTTAATATAAAGTCCTGTAAGTTCTCAATTGCAGCATATAGTAACTGTGTGAGCAGCATGTAAAATTTAGGTAATATTTAAGATAGTGTTTTTCAGCTATAGAACATTTCATAGTTTTTCTGAAACACTGCTGTTACCCTTTGCTATATTGCCACCTCTTAAAAACAGTATAAAATATTTGAGTTATCTCATTCCTTATACACTGGGAGAACTGTATTTTATGGTATTAGATGGAAATTTTTTAATTCATCCTGTTTTCTTTCATCACAAAACTCCATATGGACTAGCGCATTCAGCATTGTTTGATATGCTGCAAGCTTGCCAGTTAGAAAAATTAAACCCTAAATATTCCAAAAAGAAATCAGAATACAACATTTATAAACAGGAAAACTAAAACAGTCATTTGTTTGGGCTCTGAGTGAATAATACACATAGTACAAAGCTGCTTGATGCTCACAACCCTTTAGAAAACGAGGATAATCACGTTCTAATGTAAAGGTGCTTTTGTTGTTGTTATTGTTTCTGAGAAGAATAATCTCCAAATAACACAGTTACAGGAAATCAAGTGTTGGATCACAAACAACTGAACCTGGTCTGTGGTAGGGTTGGAGGAAGACAAAAAAGTAGTCAAAGAAGATGCTGGTACATCAATAAATTTCTAACTAACCAGAAATACTAAAATAACACAGAATCATTGTAGACTAATATGGGAATAAACACAGAAATTATGATCAGGAAACTAAAGTTATAAGTTTGAAGCAGTTACCCAACTAGATGTAGGGTGGTTACAAATTTTAATTAGTTTGAAGTACATATGCAGAATCATATAATATGATCGTATGACAAAACAGAATGTTTTTCCTGTTGCCCCGAAAACACTGTTATTGTAAATATTCATACAAAACATTCTTTTTAAAGTTTTATAATGAAGCATTTTGATTTTTATCCTGCATTGCCTAGAGGGGATTTACTGAAAAACCCTACAAAAGAATTCCCTTGTGTCTGTTCCCTCTTTAAGAAGCCAGTGAAGTTAAAAAGTTGAGTTGATAGATTTACTTCAAGGTGATATGTCTTTGTCAGGAACATATTAGCCCTCTTTAACATTTACAGGATGTTGAAGCACTGTTGAGTCATGTCTATTAATTCATAAATTTGTTACAATGAAGGCAAAACTGTCAGAATAAATGAAAGTCATTTAATGGGAGATGAAAATATCATCAAAATATCTTAATAAAGCACATTTAACAACAAAAAGAAAAGAAAAAAAAAAGAAGTGTCCCATAATTAAATAGTGAATACTTTAAAAAATAACACTTTTAACCTGCCTATGGTTAACAAATTATGTGAAAATAATTTAAAAAAATTCTAGGGATTAGTTATTGTGTTATTAAGCAAAGCTGTGTTCTATTCCACAATCTGTGAGTCTGATTATAATCTGTGTAAAAGACCAAAGAATAGAAAACAGAGAAAATACCTTACATTAGGCAGAATCTATATGAATTAATCCTCTCTATATATATACACATGAACATACACATGAATGAGGGGAGAAAATTGAGAAAAATATATTAGTTTAACAAGATATTGATTTTTTATATAAAGAATTTCAAAGAGAGAACAGTTGTCCCCTCATGATAATGTGTTTGTTATTTCTTTGTAGTTTTGCAAGTCTACAAGCACTCATCACTGACATTTCTAGGATTAGCAGCAAATGTTTTTCATAGTAAAAAGACAGTTTGACTCTCACAAGACAACATTGGTAGACTTTGGGAATTGCAGCAAAATACTTCCAAGAGTAAATCCTGAAAATTAGAAACAAAAATACTATGCAACATCATCTTTTTCTGCAAAGATGCAGAAGGTATTCATGCTGGATTGATCTTGGCACAGGTGTCAAGGGAAAAAAAAAAGATGCTGAAAGATGAAATAATCAAATACTTGCAATTTCTCCAATAAAACCATGGCTGAGGTTTTGTTATTTCTTCATCATTTGTCGTGATTCTTGTTTAACCACCCTGGAATCATATTAAGTCCTGATATAGATTGCCTTTTTACTGAACAAGTACTTAATATTGTGTCACTAGACATAATTTTACTGTTCTGTTTCATACATCATAAAATAGAAATGTTAACAGGGATGCTCACTAAAGACAAGACAATAAATCTTGTGACCAGGTCAATATTTACCTGTTACTGGTGACAAGAAAAAAAATAAGTGGAGATTATAAATATTAAAGAAATTGATTAAAACTGCAACAGCTCTTTGTAAAATCCAAGGTTGAATCTTTCACTCAATCCTTCTTGGATTGAATAACAAACTCAAAACTGAATCAAAACATTATTAGCTTTAAGTACTATTTTTTTAAATTATTTTTAAAATGAGACTATGTAAAATTCAAAACATTTGAAAGACAGATATAGTTATGCAAAAAAAATCAAAAAAGCAGTGAACTCAATTTAACGGTATGTTTTTAAGTAATGGAAAATCAGGTGATATCCACAAGATTTGGGTTCTGTCTAAGCCTGATTCATAATTTATAGTAAACATAGCTGCAGGGCAACGAGCTAGTAATTCTTTCCTATTTTTTATGTTTTCAGTATTTTTATCTGATTTCACTGACATATTCTTAACGAAGCAATCAGTCATTGAGTCCTAGTGCAACATGAGAATGAAAATTAAAGTGGTCAGTAGAGCAGTTTCCAATTTGCTTTTAAAGACTACACTATTAGGTCTGCTACTTAAAACAAAGATTTGTTTGGATAAGAAACTGACCATCCATGCCTCAGGAAAAAAAAAAGAAAAAGACAAAACTAGATGTTCCCTTTGAAAACTGTGCCATTGGTTACTAACTTCAGTTGATGTTTGCTTGCTTTTGTTTGTTTGTCTTTGCTTCATTTCTGTTATTTTCTGTTCTGTATACTTTTTCATTTAATATAGGCTCTTTTTCTCTGATACACCTGCATATAGTTTCAGGGATCAAAAGATCATGTATGATGGAGAAAGCAGTGGTACCAAAGAACAGCAGCGTGGTTCCCCTGGTTAATACAAATATGTGATCTGATATTCTGTGGTAAATCTAAGGTAAATTTGAAAGGTCATGTAGTGGTGAGCTGGTTTTGACTGGGATAGAGTAAATTGTATTCATAGTAGCTGTATGGGACTGTGTTTAGTGTTGTGCTGGAAACAGTGTGATAAGACAAGGATTTAGCTATTGCTTTAGCTATTGCTGAGCAGCATTTACACACTGTCAAGGACATTTCTACTTCTCACCCCACCAGCACCGGAGTGTACAGAGCCAGGACAGCTGATCCCAACTGTCCAGAGGGACATCCCACACCATATGGCTTCATGTTCAGCGTATACACTGAGGGAAGAAGGATGAAGGAAGTGACATTTGGAGTGATGGTGTCTGTCTTCCTAAGTCACCATTAAGTGTGATATTTATTTTAACCTAGGAGTTTTATCACTTTTACCCTTCTGATTGTCTTCCCCCTCACACTGTGGGAAGGTGAGCAAGCAGTTCTGTGGGGCTTGGTAGTTGACCGTAGTCAAACTACAACACATGGCTATCAATACCCAGTGATTTAAGTTTCTGAGTCTTTGTATCCGGACTTGATTTCTACCATTTTATTCAAGTTTGATAAAAGGCAAACAGTAATTGTACTTATTATCTTCTTAACAAAAAACAGATGAGCAGGTATCCAAGAAAGAATTATGATGTTCAGTTCTACAATTCCTACTATTAATATTCTATTTTACACAGAAAATTGTAAAATACTCCTATCATTTACCTACTGATTATACCAAAGGAAATAAGACTTGACAGAAATGAGCATAATGAAACTTGTTAACGTGAAAGAGGAAAGTCTGTTTCTGAAATTCTGCTTTCACCATTCACTTAGGTAACCTAGATTTCCCTTGTTGCTTCTGGTCTTCACCAAAGAGTAGGGCTCCATTATAGTGCAGTGGAGCATTTGTACACATCTAGTTCTTTAAACATGAAAGATAGTTCGAGACAATTTTCCTTGTTAGTCATTTTCTGAGAAATCATAAGTGAAGATGTGAATATCAGTTTAAATTTTTCACAGTACGAATTTGAACTGGGATGGTTTAAGCCCTCATAAGTAGAACTCGAGAGAAATTATTTCCTCATGCTCCAACATCCCATGTGAGCTTTTCAACTACTGCTGAAGTAAAATTTATTTAAGGATGCACTAGAATAGACTGGGAGTTTTCACGATGTCACTTACTAAGTCTGAGATGGCAGACTGTAATTAATAGATGAAGGCAAGTAAGAAATGACTTCTGAACATCTCCCTGCTGAACCGATTCACCTTCACTAAGTGATAATATGATCAAGGTTGAAAAGTTCTGGTACAAGATAGAACACCCAGAAATGTTTCCCAAACCATGGCAAACAAATGACTAACATAGATGAGTCACAGGGATGACTGCAAGACAGTTGGTGCCAGGGTTGAGACAGGGGTCAGGGAAAAGGGGGAAAACCTCAGTGGTATAAACAAGGTACTGCTGCAGCCTGATTCAGTGCAGAGCTTGTCTTAAGTGGAAGCTTAATGCAATAAAATTTGGATTTTCATAACCATAAAAACCATGCTATGGTTTTAGTAACCATAGTAACAATTTCCAAAAGCACATAAAGACTGAAAAATTTCATTCTAGCATTTGTTTGCAAATTAACTGAACTCACATGAACCTGTTTGCAGGCTGAGTCCGAACATAAAGGGATTCTGGTTGAGATGCAGGTTTCGTGATAGGTGAACTTTGAATGGGAAGCTTCCTAGTGGGAGATACTGAAAAAAGATAAAAAGGATTACTTTTATGTACAGATAGACTTTGGTCTACAAAGCAGAGAAAGCAGAACAGGCAAAATAAATCCAGTCAATTAATTCAATGCCTTTATTGGCCACTGGATTATATGGCTTTCACCTTTGAAAATATCTGCTAGAATCATTCTGGTCCTGTAATGTCTAGCGATTTCTGAGCACAAATCATTTTCCTGAGAGCTGCACCCCAAATATTCCTTTTGCATTTACAGAATGAGTCCCATTGATCAGACTGACAGCCTCATAGAAATTCTCTACTTGTCTTTGGTTTGGTTTTTGGTTTGGTTTAGGGTTGTTTGAGGGGGGTTGCTGTTTTTGTTTGTTTGTTAAGTGTTTTTATTTGTTTGTTAAGTGTTTTTATTTTTTATTTATTACTATTTTCTTAGTACAGTGATGAAACAAACATCATTGTATAATTTTAAAAAATATAGCAGATAGCTCTAGCTGAATTTGTCACATTTTCCATAAATTACTTAGACACAGGAGAAAGTAATCTGGTCTTGCAGTTTAATGCATGAGAAAGGGCACACAAATCAAAGGAAGCAACCAGATAAACCAGACAGAGTGCTCTAATTCTATAAGGGACTATATGAATCCGTATCTGTGACCATGCTGACCACCAATGGCTTTAACAGACAGCTTCCTGTGGCAGAAAAACAAGTTTCCTATGTCTTGGTGTCCTGCTCCAAGAATAAATTTTACTCATTTGTTTTCTCTTTATTTTTGAGTGATATCTAAATTTTTAGCTTGTTCTGTATTCTGATTTATATTAAATATATTATACATATTATTATATACATTATATATATTACATATTTTTATATATAATATTGTGTATTAATTTTAAAATAACATTACTGTAAAAGAAATAAAAATATTTCAAAACTCAATACAAAACAGCATTTAATACAAATTTCAGTGATAGAGTACAAAAACATGGTGAAAAATACTTACAAAAGAAATTAAGAAAAGAGATTTTTCTGTAACTTTGGAATTAATCCTAAATATAGTGTCAATGCTGTGAGGTCTATTTAGGTCCTTCTAAAAGGATGTCTCCGTATCACGGAAACAGGAGAATTTACGAATACAGGTTATTTAATGTCTATTACAAAGAAAATCACTAAACCTTGCTTCTTGATAATTACCCTAGAAATAAAATACAAAATATAAGAAAAGGAAAATACAACAATATCCATTCTATGTTTCCATCTTTATTAGCATTCACAAAAGTTAAAATAAAAGGACGGGAGGGAAAAAAACCCATCACAGCGCTAAGCATACATCTTGTAAATTTCTCTGACATAATTATCACATTTATGTAAAGCATAAAAAAACATAGATTTTAACTCATTCCTTGAAAGGCAAGAACACTTACACAACAGTTTTGAACTGTGGGTTTACACAAGTCAATGAGAGTTTCAGTCAATTTCCAGGAAGGTAGGGTTCAGAAGGCCAGAGAAACATTGGTAGAAAAGACCACTGGTGGTCACCATATCCAGATTTTTCCCAAAATGGAACTATCTTACAGTGTGCTACAGAGGTAAAGTGTAGTCAGAAAAAGATATGAGCGATTTCATTAGTGTGCATGAATGTGTAGATTATAAATACATGTACTGTAGACAGATTGTCAGCTACTACTGATAGGAATTACGGGATTATCATCCAAAACCTCCTGACTCATTTTACAGCCTTCTTTCAGATTTTTAAAAATTTCTTATTTTACTCCCTTTTGGAACAAAAAAAACAAAACTAAACTATTTTTAATGGTAATGTCTTGTAACTGAACTATAAGTGAAAGATTTCCATTGACGGTTGCTACTGGCAAAAAAAATATTTTGAAGCAATTTTTCAAAAAAAAATTAAACATTTACCAACGCTGAAAATCTGTCATGGTTCCAAAGTTCCAAAATTAGGAGAATGAATTAAAAAATAATTTTAATGGAAAATTACTACATAAAGAGTCGTTGAATCAAACATGAAAAAATAACTAATGATATGCATAATTATCTTTGTAAACTACACTCAAATTTGGTTCAAAGTTTTAGCTTTTCTCCATGACTTATTGTTTTAAGTTGGAAATCAGGAGAGCCTAAGACTCTCTATTCTTGTCCGTTTTCTCTCTTTCATCATGTGCATTTGTTTGCATAATATAGAAGAGCAGCAGGGCAGAGTAATTACGGCAATCAGTCTCTGAACACATTAATCTGCTCTAAACTGCAGGGAGTAAATGATGCAGAAAGAAATCCAGTAGAGAAATATTTCTTTTGTTTGTGGCAAATCTCATACCAAGTTTAAATCATGCAAGGGCAACTCGTCATTTATTTCATAGTTGCCTAGGCATCAGCAATTAAAATACCTGGTAAAAATGTTTCATTTGAAGAGGCTTATAAAGCCTCTAGTTTATGTAAGCTAATGAACATGCTATTGTAAACAATAACAAATACTCTTCTTTGTTTACTCGCATGGAGAATAATCCTTGTTAATAACTATATTCTTCCAATAGACTGTAGCTAAAGGTTTCAAACAACAAATAAGATTTTTATTTCTTCTTTCATTTCTTATTTTATTTCTTACTCTTATTTCTTCTAGGTACTTCTCATAAAAAATTTCAAGTCAGCAAGAGCAAAACTAAATTCATTTGTGAAAAAAATTAAAACCCACCACACGGAGATTAAATAATGAAACACTTTCAGATCCAGTTGATGGATTTTCATTGAATTTTTGGTGAAAAAGAAAAAATGCAAGGAGTTTTTTAAATTTCTTTTTCTTCTATTAAATATTTTGATTTGAATTTATTTTCATTAACCTGTAAAAAAGAGACTGCAGGAGGGGAAAAAATGTTTTATATGAGAGTTAAAAATATAAAAAAATCCATGAAATTTTTTGTTCGTAGGAAACCAAATTACTTTGCAATGTCCTTAGTTCTCTCATTTGAAAACAAAGAAACAGTAACATTTTGTGCAATGTTCAACTCTCTGTACTCTTAAATATCATCCCTGCCTTTAGATGTGCAGTGAAAATGTAATTCCATTACTGTGGGTGATTTTCTTTTCTTCCTTTTTCTAGAAAAAGGGCAGCATATTGTCTTTAGCTATTCAAGTCATAACCCAACAGAGCATTGGGTACAGGATTTAGGTGAGTCTGTGCTGAGATTCTGAGCATGGATAAAAACTGACATACTGTTTGCCTAACTTGGGAGAAGGCAACACTTCCCGTTGCCATCATTAAAGCCAAATAACCATGTCTCTAATGAAGTGGACCACTGAATAAAAAAATATAGTAGAGTGAAAGAACACTGATATTAACGTTGCTTTATCAACCATTGAATGTGTCCTGTGTTTTCTAAATATTTCAGAAATCTGAAAATGCTCACACTGAGCTAGTTAGACATACAACTCATGTACAGACTTATATGACTTCTATTATATGGTTTATAATAAGTAGCTTAAGGGAGGTTGAGTGGTGTGTGTTCTCTCCAAATAAATCCAAAATTTCATGCTTACTTTATTTTCATTCATGTTTTATTAGGGATCTTTTTTTCTGAGTGTTAAAGACTTATATAAAGTATTTACATGTTTATCATTGTTTTGGAAAAATCAATTGGCTTCATCCTCCCTCCCAAAATAAACTGAAACAAACAGAATAAGCAACATGCTATTTGGCATTTGAGAAGCTTGACAAGAGCCGGCAATGTGCATTTGCAGCCCAAAAAGTCCATCATATCCTAGGCTATACCATGCGTGTAACAACAGATTAAGAACAGTTAATTCTCCCCCTCTACTCCACTCTGCTGAGACCCCACCTGGAGTACTGCATCTATTTCTGGGAACCACAAAATAAGAAGGACATGGACCTGTTGGAGTGAGTCCAGAGAAGGGTCACAAAGGTGATCAGATAGCTGGAGCAACTCTTCTATGCAGACAGGTTTACAGAGTTAGGTTTGTTCAACCTGGAGAAGAGAAGACGACAGAGGGACCATAATGGCAGGCTACGACCTAAAGAGGGACTTTTTACAAGGGCATATAGTGATAGGACAAGGATTAATGTCTTTAAACTGAAGGATGACAGGTTTAGATAAGTTTTGGCCAGAAAAGATTTAAGATTTTTTTGCAATAGCTGAGGGGTAGTTGCTGTGGGTGTGCCTAAGAGGTTATTTGATTCCATCATTGACATGGGTTGGGTAGAGGAACTCTCCCTTTGGAGAGGAAGGGTGTCCCTTTCAAGTGGAGCAAGTGTGGCAGAAGGAGCAGTGGGATGGGACCACGTAGGGTCAGGATCAGTAAGTATTTTGTGTGTAAATCACCCTCTCTTTGTACACTCTTGCTATTAGTATTGTTGCTGTTACTGTTTCTTTTCTTATTGCTGTTTCCAGTGAATTGTTCTTTTCTGAACTCGTGATTTTCAACTTTGGTGCCTCCAATTCTCAACTCCATTCTGGTTTGGAAGTTTCGATGGGGGTACTGAACAGGGGAGTACCATTCCTAAACCATGAAAATGTTGGAAAAAATCCTTTACTCTGGTGAGGCAGTGAAATGTTTCCCAGAGAAATTGTGGATGCCCCATCCCTGTCAGTGTTCAAGGCCAGGTTGGATGGCACTTTGAGCAACCTGGTCTTGTGGAAGGTATCCCAACCTGTGGCAGGGGAGTTAGAACTAGATTATCTTTAAGGTCCTTTTTAATCCAAACATTGTGTGATTCAGTGAACATTCTAACAAATGAAGACTGTGCCGCTTAAAACTGCTATGTGACTTTGATAAAATTGCTGATTTCCTAAACAAAGGAATACCAGTAATACTATCTAGACTGTGATAAACTATTTAATTTGGTAATGAATATTAGACTGGAAAGTTTTAAGATTTGCATAAGAATTATTATTTAAAAAATGAATGAAGGATTAAAACAAGGGCAAGACAAGGCTGGAAAGAATTGCAGGTAGAGTTCCTAAAACAAATATAAGCCTTGGAAAAAACTTTAACAATTCTTAATGATCACAACATTAAAAAGTAACATTTTATTCCCATTTTTGCTGGTCACGAATGTAAAGAAAGCATTATCACTGCAGAATTAAATTGGTATGTTTGTATGGAGAACTGATTAGACAAATGAGAACAGTATTAAAAGAAGAAAAAAACAAACTGTGAAAGAAAATGATGCTAAACATAGGAATTCTTAATTTAAAAACAACAGAAGATTTTTTTTTTGAAAAGTAAGTTACTTAATACTACATATTTTATTTAAAATTGGTGTGATTCATCTGCTTCCAAGAAAATATTTAATAGATGACATATTAGGCATGGTTCTTTCATGTAATGAGTGCAAGGCATTAGTAATATGTCATCAGTAATATTTTTCACAATTCTATCACTCATATTTAAAAAAACCAAGAAAGTGAATGCAGACTACAAATCTAAAAGATCTTCATTCTCAGAGAGCAAAAAAGGACTGTGCAGAAATACGAGTGATATATATACATCTAAGCAGGGTAAATGTGAATGGAAGAAGATATTTGAACACACAAAATATATTTGTACTGGACATTAGAGAATAAAACCTTTCTAAATAGAAGGACATTAGGGCACTAAAATATATTGCCTAGGAAAATTCTATCACCAGAATTAGAGGATTTCAGGAAGAGTCTGGCAAAAATCTGTCAAGAATGATTTGGGACTCCAGATCTTCTTTTTGGACAGGGAAGTGGAAAAGATGACATATTTGATTTCCTCTCTTGATTTTCTGAAAATTACTTTGAACAGCACATCTTTTGTTTTCAACTCTGCAGGTCAATTAACTGAGTCAACAAAAACAAAACACAAAAAATATTACAGTTTAATATATCTTTGGTTCATTCACTGTTTATTGTAGCACTTCTCTGAAATCAAGATTTACTTCTCCAAAACCTGCAAAAGTGAAGGCAAACCACAAACATCCGCAACGTCTTGGTGCATGACCTTCGTCTTTCACGGTCATTCCCTTATTGTAGATCATTATCCTATAATACCAGACAGTTGGTCTAATGCCACTCAAACATTTCACAGTCTAATGTACAAACTGTGTCATTTCTTTATCAGGATCATGCTTCATCTATCATGCTTTCAGCTCAAGGAAAGTGTTTGCATCTGTCAAGAACTACATTCAGGGACAGTTTGATAAAATGGTTGGTCTGTCAAATTGCTGCTAATGTAATCAGCAGTTAATGTAAGCATCAATAAGATTAAAATATCAACAACTATAACAGTATAACATAGAATTAAACAAGAAAATTCTGTGTTTCCTCAATTCATGAAGGACACGGAGGTGCTGCAGCAATTCCAGAGAAGGGAAACGAAGCCGGTAAAGGGTCTACAGGGTAAGTCTTAAGAAGTGCATCTGAGAGAGTTAGGGTTGTTTAGCCTGGACAAGAGGAGGCTCTGAGATGACCTTATCACTCTATACAAAGGAGGTTGTAGCCAGATGGGGGTCATCCTCTTCTCCCAGAAAACTAGTGACAGGATGAGAGGACACAGTCACAAGCTGTGCCAGGGGAAGTTCAGGTTGGAAATTAGGAGGAATTTGTTCACAGAAAGGGTGATTAAAAATTGGACTGGACTGCCCAGGGAAGTGGTGGAGTCACCATCCCTGAAAGTGTTTAAGACAAGACTGGATGTAGCACTTAGTGCCATTGTCTATTTGACATGTTTGTGTTCAAAGGTTGGACTCATTCTCAGAGGTCTTTTCTATCTTAAATGGTTCCGTGGTTCTGTGAAAGAGACAGTGGGCAGTAAAAACGGAAATCTTAAACAAAAGTGGAATCTTAATCAAACTGTGTAACAATGTTTAGATGTTAGCCTGCACCAGCCTGTGGCCTTAAGATCAGAAATGTTACATCATTTTATCCTGAAAGTAGTGATTGGCTGTTAACTGAACAAAAATAATTGAATCTCAAGCACAAACATTTCGAGAGTGCATTAAACCATCTGTTTGCCATCTCTGAAGAGGTATTAAATAAAATTCTACATTTCCCACACAGAGCAGCTGGTAGCAACAACCAGATATAACACAATGTTTTACAACTCTGCAGATGGTTTAGGAAATAGTATCACAAACTTAAAACATATTTGCTAAAATATTGAGATGAACATGTGAAAACTGACCTTTTACAGTTTATACTTAAGAGGTACCTTTATATTCTCAGTAATGATATAATTATGTAAAATGTCTAAAGATATCTATAGATATTTTTCTCATAGAATTAAAATAGTAATAATAAAAATTAAGACCATTGACTCATATTTTGTTTGTATAACACATAGTTATACTCCTGTAGTTTTTGCAGCTCAGTACTAAGTGTTGAAAGTCAGTATTCAGATTTTTAGGCGTGCAGAAATTTACAAAGTTTAAAATTGGGATATACAATAGTAGAAGTAGCACACTGAAGCCTATATCTCCTTTTATGAAGTATTCTCACTGGAAGATAAATATATCTTGTAACAATGGCTTGCTATTCTCATCCCTTTTGGATTCTTACTTTCAGCTGGGAAGACAGGTTGCAGGGATTGATCTTTTAATCTCTCCCATCCTGATTTCAGGACAGATAATGCTACAATGTAGTGGTAGTTAGTTTTCTTCCTAGTAGCTGACACAATGCTGGATTTAGGACGAGAATAATGTTGATAACACACTGATGTTTTAGGTGTTACTGAGTGGTGCTTACCCTAAGTCAAGGACTTTTTAATGTCTCATGCTCTGCCAGTGCAGAGTTGCACAGGAAGCTGAGAAGGACCCAAACCAGGACAGCTGACCCAAACTGGCCAAAGGGATATTCCATACCACAGGATGTCATGCTCAGTATACAAACTGGGGAGAGTTGGCCGGGAGGGGTCAATCACTGCTCAGGGGTGGGATGGGATGGTCAGTGGGTAGTGAGCAATTGTAATGGGCATCACCCTGTCTGTCTTGGATTTTGTTCCTCTCTCTTTTTGTTGTCTCCCTTTTAATTACAATTATGTGCAATTATTGTTATTGTTTATTGCTTATTATTGTTTATTATTATTGTTATTGAAATTGTTATTGTTTGACATTGCTATGGTCATTATTATCCTACTATTTTACTTTTTTTCAATTATTAAACTGTTCTTATCTCAACCCATGGGTTTTAAGTTTTTTTGATTCTCTCAATCTTGCGGCGGGGTGGTGAGTGAGCAAGTGGTTGTGTGGTGTTTAACTGCTGGCAGGAGTTAAACCACAATATCTCCCTGAAAGAAAGAAAGGTAGACCTGTGTAAAACTGCAAAAAGCAATACAAATCAAAAGGAAATGTCAGAATCAATTAGCAATTGAGGAAAGTGAACAGTGCTCTGACTTATAAGAAGAAAAGAATCTCAGAGAAGTGGCCTTTGCAATCTTTGAGAAAAACAGAAGAATGAAACCTGAGTTCTAAAGATTTTAAATGTGTATGTGCTGACAACACAGTGACCTTTAGACTGGGCTTTACAGATAAAAGTTTTAAGATACTGCACTTATGGCTTTTCTTTGTATAGAGGATTCTCATTCACATTTTGAATGTAGTCTCTCACAGGCAAATGAAATACAACTTGCAATAAAATGGCCACTGGAAAGCCCATGGACTGGCCAGAATTAGTTTCCATGCTATTCCCCAAAAGAACAGAAAAGAAAAAGTATTTCGACTGCAAATCAAAGCTTTCTACTACTTTGTGCTTTAAGCAATATGAAACTGTCCACAACATTATATTCTTCATGTTCAGATACACTAAAAGTTTTATTCTGTTGTTCTCTGTTGGCTTTTCCCCATAAGTAAAAATACACCAAAGTACATAATGCCTTCAGATTTCCTAACACCTTTTAGAAGAAAAAACTCAAATGTTTATGGTTAACTATGACAAAACATGATAAATGCAAAATGCAAAATAAAAGCACCAAATAAAGCAGGGAAGTTTTCTGGTTAGAATCATTATTTGCTTGCTGGGGGAACACATGGAGTATTTTAATTCATAGTTGTGCTTAGTGAAACTAGCTTATTGTGATTGAAGGCAGCTATTTATCTATGCCTGATGGAACAGGAATGAGGTTTAGAAGAAAATGGCCTAAAAAATGTTTTACAGGGTTGGGAAAGAATGCTAAATCCTGCTTCAGACTAGGTTTCTTCTGTGTATTTCATTATTCCCACCATTTAAATGTTTGGGAGTTTGGGGATTAAAGGCAGAAGAGTCTCCTAAACATAGTCCTGCTTCACCTCTATAGCATGTGGTCAATTTCTTATTTGGAAAACTACCACAATAATGCAAAGTTATAACACAGGTTTAGATATTGGCCAATGGACATGTGGGCAATTTCCATTTTCACTTTGTCTGGATTCACTGCATTATCAAGAAGCAACCTTTCAAACCAATCATGAGTAGAAAAGATGAGAAAGAAACCAGTTTATCTTCACATAAATGAATCTTCCCCTTTACAGTGACTACAAAGCATGTGTGCACCTGGCCCCGTCGTACACACTTTTTACAAAGACTATCACTCAGCACGGGAACCACATAATACCTCCAAAGAAATTGTCTATTACTGTTTGCTTCTTTCCAGGGAACGTTGATGAACAACAGTAACGCTGAGTGTTTCACTTCCTGGCTTTTTGTATACTCAAATCAGTGTGTAGAATTGCTTCCTGGGAGCATACTGAGTAGTGAGATCAATGAGATACCTGAGAGGTGTAAGATATAGCCTATATTTAAGGACCAGAGTAAATAAATTAACTACATTACTGTATGTCTCAGACCTACCTGAGCTGCTGCTTCAATGGGAAATAGTCATACATATCCCCTAGGTTATACTAGGCTTGATGGAGGAGTAGAGTAGCATAACAAGTAATAATTAATTTGTAGATTTGATATGACACACGGTGGAGAGTCATCATCTTCACACAGTTAAGTGTTAACAACTATGTCCCTATAGAAATTATAACATTTAATTATTTACTATTAACTTATTCCTTTCTTTGGGAGACCGTATGCATATTTAAGTTTGGTCTCAGCATTGGTATACAATCAGATTATTTCTAATGTTAATTGTAATAATGGTGAGGAAGACTAATTGAATTGACTTCTGTCTGCTAAACAGATGCACTGGACAGATAAGCATAGAAATGGCTTTTGATTAGTTGCAGGAAGTAAAATATAAACTGCATACATAGTCTAAATGTTTTAAAATTTTATTTCAGATTTTCTTAATTCTTCAAAGACAGATCTATTTGACAGTGCTGGTGTTTTTGTTTCTTTCTCTATCAGGCAAAAATTATTGGAGAAAAAACATCACCCTAATATGGATTCAGATATAATCTCTGACATTAAAAGTTGCTAATAATGGCAAGGGTCTTAAATAAGATTTCCTGGTGAGATTTTTGCTCTTTGCTTGGATACAAAATCAAACGCAAGAACAACTTACTAATTAGGGTCAGCTATTTTTGTGTTTGCAGCAGAGTTTAGTAGGAACCTTTAAATTTTAAAGAGATTTAACTCTGCATTTATGACCCTATTTCAGGACTGAAGTATGCTTGTAAAAGAATATTCAAAGCAGAGGTGCTCTCAGACTAAGTGACATTTGTGGTCATTTGGAAAATCAAAATATTAGGTAACTGTATCTGCTAAATTTTCAACTTCAGTTCCAAAAATGCACTGGTAATTCACCTATTTTCTATAAGAAAAATAATTCAGTGTCATAAAACACCTTGATTCTTCATTTCCACATGCGCCTGTCTTTACATATCAGGCTCATGTTTCAGGTTTGCTAAGCACAAATAGCTGAGAGAGGATTTTGAAAATAAATGCTCGTGGTGGGGTTAATGGATTTAAGGAATATTGGCTTCATCTTCAAACCACCTTCAGATCTGGATAAACAACAGAGTTGCTCTGGTATTCTGGGCACCAGGCTGCAGTGATCAGCAGAACAGAGACAGTTTTTCCTCCTGCTGTACAGGAGCTAAAACCAGACTGGCTGCTGCCAAGGAAAGACGTTTATGTGTGGGGATTGAAGGAAAAACAACAACATCAAATTTTGCTTTCTGGTCCCCCTCTTCTGGTAATCTCTTTTGTTATTTGCACTACTGAGAAACTTGAAACAGCTCTAAAATTGAGTCTTACCTTCCAAACCAGAGACTGAAAATTATGTTCTGGGGACCACAAAGACCAGAATATTGCTTTATTTCTGCGACAGGATTCATCACATTTTTCTGAACGTCACGTCATTTTTATGACATACATTTGTTTTACATTTACTTCGTGCATAGTTGTTAAATTAGCAATGTTTTTCTTCCTTATGACCATCACAATAACCAGTCACGAGTCTCCTGTAAATTCACATAGCAATTGAAAATAAAGCAAAAGCCAATGTTCTAGCCTGCAATCCAACTCACTGAATTGCTTAATCTTAGACATAAAATTTATTAGATTTAGTGAACAAATCCCATTTTTGGCAAGTAATCACAAAGGCTCAGTGCCAGCTCGTTATTTCTATCATTCAATCATAAAAACTGATATGTGTTATTAATATGCTATTCACAGATACTGAATGCCAGAAATAATCCTAGTGTTAAATCAGACTTCTTGCATTATTCATGGTGTTCTCTGTAATATTATTTTTGCAACTCAAAGAGAAACAAGCAGTATTGCTACTTCGGGAAATAAGTCACATGAAACTGTATTTGTGTTTCATGGCCATCTGAAGAAATTCTAAGCTTTGATTTAATTAAAGGCACATATCTATATTTCTACAATGTTGAGGCTAAATTTCATGTTAAGAAATTAATGAAAATTACCAAAAATGTACACCAAAGTCTCTATTTTAAAATCTTCCCTTACGGTCCTTGATTCTTAAAGCAAGGTTAGCAAATCTATGCCACGAAGCAAATGTATTTTGAAGAATATGTTTTCAAAATGGCAGATTTTAGGCAACCAAATTTCATCTGACACGGTATTAGTCACTTGGGTAGTGTGATTAAAAGTCTGCAGTCAACAACAAGAGAAGCGAGCAACATGGGTGGCATGAAATACAATCTTTGACTATTCAGTCTAAATGATCTTGTATCACCAGTGATTTCTACCTAAATCTACAGTATTATTTTTTTACATTTCCTTGGCCAGCAGAACCACACTTTACCTATGACCCATAATGTGAGTTTTGTTTTGCACAAGAATATATTTCTAAGATATAAATGGGACAAGTCATTAGTTTTCTCAGTGGGACCACTAATGTAGTATTTAAGACCTGCATTATTATTAGTAACATTTTTAAGGAAAGCATTTTTTATCATTATGTTTTTTTGGTTCACCTTACTGTTAGTGTTATCAAAATCAATTCATATATGTCACTATCTGTACATACTTAAGAAGGTTGTGTTTTAGAGTCTAATTATTTTTAACTCAAAGTATCGAAGAAATTTCATATTGGAAAGTCTTACTTGTTTCTCTTTTCCTCTAGAAAGTGTGCATTTATTAAGCAGAAAGAAAATTAATAACTGAAAGGCATTGGTGCAGAAAAGTGAAAAAAGGGCTTCTTGAAAGTAGTTCTTGTGTTCTAAAGGAGCTTTCTGTTTCAATTTTTTTCCTTCCTTCCCTCCTGTTTTCAAATCAATGCAAGGATAAGGTTATTGAAGTATTATCAAATGCCTCCTGCCACTCTGACTGTAATATATTTCCTAACTTTTACTCTGGCTTTGACTGGGTGATCCCATCCACTCTGTCAAGGGAATGGGTCTTCTGCAGCAAAATTAAATTCTGTCATACCCAGTTGTTTGGTTCCACATTGTGACAAACTAATCAATAATTTATGCATTTTTAATAGAAGTCATGAAACAGTGAAATTCATGGAATCAAAGGAAATTTAAAATATAAAAAGAACACTGATATGTTGTTTTTTCCTATTACAGCTGTTGACTAGTTCCAATACATTCCAAGTATAACCTTTGCAGTCACAGGTTCTAATGTATTTCTCTGTTTTCTTTTGTGACACTCACTGTGCAATGCCATCAGATAAAAGTGTTTCAGGGTATTTGAAAAGCTGAGAAATAGGCCAATGTGAAAAAAAATGGGATAAAGATGGTCAGATGCTTTTTGTGTTTTATGTGACTGCAGCAGGATCATTTGACAATGTCTCATCTAGCTGCAAATGAACCACACCAGACGTGCAAAGTTATTATCAGCACAGAAATAAAGAAAAAGGGAGCAGGTAAAATAATACAATATCATAACTATATTGCATAAGCAGTCTTGATCAATATTTTTTACTCTAATTAGGTTTTTATTATTTATAAAATTTTCAAAACCAGGAAAAGACTAAACCAGGACATCACAAAATTTAGGCTGGAATGAAAAACATTAAAAAAAAAAGGAAGAGGAAGCTGATAAATTAATATAGAAGATTCTTTACCTGTCTTTTGAACTAAAGTCTTCTCATAAAAGCTCTTTTTGTAACAGTGCATTCAGCAACTAAGCATTCTTGAAAATTGTATTCCATTTTCCTTTCAGACAGAATGAAGTCAAGAGTTGTCTGGAAACCAATAAAAAGTCTTTTATTTGTTTGTCACTTGTGTTTTGCAAGATTCGTGTTTCTTTTTACAAATAAGTTTAGCAAAAATTAATTTCAAAGAAGCAGATGTAAGTTACTACCTCTGCCTTATTTTCATGCTGAAAATCACTTTATTCAATGCCTGATATAAGGGAGTGTGACCATGCTTGCTAGTGCCTGTACTGTTGGCCACCGCAAAGCACATGTGCCTGCTGAAATTGAGTCCATCACATTTTCACCCTTTGAAGGCTTCAAAGTCTGTTTGGAGTCAGACAACTGTCGACACCATGCTCCAGCTATCTCATGCCTTAGTGCTTTCCAACAAAATACTTCCACTTGCCTCTACACACCAGCAGGCAATGAGTACACTCCTGTACTGCTTCCAGAGATGTATTTGAAAAGACTTGCTATCAGCAAGGGGTATATTTCAAGACTATCTACACTTTCTGGTAGGAAAGTAAATCCTTGACATTGGTACAAGAAATACCTTGTATTTCATTTACTCTCAGACAAGTTTGAGTAGAAAGAAAGACAATTGGAAGGCTATTAAGAAGTAATACTGTGCATATGGAGTACAGGGAAGTTAGTCAAATGCTACTGAGACAATTGGCAACTGACGTACAAATTTCCACCTATGTATTTGGACAACTAGTTGAAACTCTGTTGTGTGAAAAACTTGTTCCTCTCTGTGTTGTCCTATGTTTGGTGCATTTCGCATTAAGAAACTTCAATGAAAACCATTTAGATGACAGTTTAGAATGTCCTCATTTTACTCCCTTGACCAAGAGGATGACTGAGGGCTAAACCTGGATTTGTCAGTGAGGATCTGCCAACCTTAGGCCTCTGGTAGGAGATATTTTAAGGCTGCTACCAGCCACAGACAGTGGTGGTTTTCTACAAAGATCTTATATACACTTCTGTATTGGAGAAAGATTTTAAAATCTGTTTTATGCACTTGATGCAGTAAGACAAAAAGCACCACATTCAGTTTTTTAAAATTCAACAGTATTGACCCTAGTAAAGCAGCCTGAAATATTTCCTGACTGATGGCAGCATACTGCTAAAGAAGAAAACAATAAATTCATTAATAGAAATATGAAGCCCAGTTAAGAATTTGAGAATACTCAGAAGATACAAAATAAATCTGAATTTTGAAAGGCTGACAGATGAATTCTCTGAAATGAAGATATTTTTCTTATTTTCCCAAATGTTACCTGTTATAGCGGGAAGTCGCAGGAGGTAAATTTCAACATTAAAATGTGCCGTGATGTCTTGGAGGAGTGTGTGAAGTCTTAGGGCTGCAGGGAAGCCTGCAAGCGGCTACGAGCAAGTCAGCAGGAAACACAGGGGGAATAGGTACTTCCATTAGGTCATGGAGGGATTAG
This sequence comes from Neopelma chrysocephalum, assembly GCF_003984885.1. Taxonomy (NCBI): domain Eukaryota; kingdom Metazoa; phylum Chordata; class Aves; order Passeriformes; family Pipridae; genus Neopelma; species Neopelma chrysocephalum. The sequence continues at coordinate 43,593,509 of NW_020897694.1, read as the reverse complement.
GACATGCAGCTCACCCACTTCCATCACTCAGCACTTAGTAGATGAAACATTGCATTCCCAGCTGTTTGCATCAGCAGGCAAAAAGTGTGAAAAATCAGAAATTAAAACACCTATGTGAAGTCAGGAAAGAGTCAGGTAAAGCGTCAGCTCTGTCAAGAGAAGCTAAATACAGTGGTCTTTGGTGACAAGGGATTGGTCCATCCAGGTCCCCTGAAGCCAAAGTTGTTCACTGCTCCAGCCAAGGGGTTTTCTTATCCTCAAGTCCCATACAGCCAGGATGTTGCAATTCCCTCTCCCTGGGTCCTATCAGCAGTAAGATTGAATGTATATTATGCCTATAAACATACAGTCAACAACTACAGATAAGGCTGGATGCAAAATCCAGTATAGAGAACAATTCCTTTGCTGGTACTTTAGAAAGGACTGGAGACCATCGTCCATGCAAAATTGCTGGGGCAGAGACTGATGGTCCCATGCTGGGCTTGAACACGGCCCTGTGCCCTGTCCCAGGTGAGAGGGAGCCTCACTGTGGGGCACAACAGGGACAAGGTGAGCTGGTGCTGCTCTCAGAGCCCCAACAAGTACAAATTAAAGTACTTTTTCTTCTGAAGCCTTACATATGTGCTTGGGGGTTATTCATCCTTCTACTAGAGAGGCAGATAATATCAGGAATAATTACTTAACTAAATAGCATAACAATAAATGTTCACAGTAAGACCTACAGTACAGTATGGCATCTCTTAAAACGTACATGCATCACTAAGTTTTATGCTTAACCGACATCGTTTAAATAATACTCATATGGAGAGAACATCTATATTACAGTACCCACCGCCCAAAAATACAATGACTATTCTTGAGTCTGTTGAAAAAGTGAGACTCTAATAGCACTCATTTCACATTAAATGTGATCCACTCTTGGGCTAATAAAGACATTTTCAGTATTAAGGAAACTAATCCAACACTAGAGATTTCTGCTCATTACAATAATTTATTCATAAAGTGTTCAGTTGTGCCTGGGAGACTCTGATGGAGAGCTCTACCCAGGACAGACATTTCCAGGAGCACTTCTGAGCTGGTCTCCAGCTTATCCCTGGATTTTTCCCTTGCTGGCCCTGTTAAGCTTCTCCAAGCCGTCAAAATCTGCAAATGTGAGCCTACTCGAATATTTTCCAAAATGATTCCATGATCGGAGGGGACAAAAATCTTTAACTCTTCACATTTGTGTTTTCAGTTCAGCGTTTCTCTGGAAGGATGAGGAGAAATAACATAGAATAAACAATAAAACTGAAATTAAAATAAGAGATAAAGACAGAGTTTACTAGGAATTTGAAAATATTTTTTAAACTGTTCACACCTTCTGGCTGGAAAACCAGACAGAAGATAATTTGAGCAGCTATTTTTGGATAATCACTTAGAGGAAAAAATACTTAGAATCTGGTGGAAAGTTTACATAGGATAACCATGACCAGCAAGACAGCAGGTATGACTATGAAAATAAAACAGAAAAGTGACATTGCAATAACTTAGATCACTTAACAAGAATATTTCTATGTCTTTGTCTCCCATTCCCATGCTTGACTGGTCACTCCATCTCCCAACACTTCACCAGAAAAGTGAAAATCTAACAGGGATGAGAGTAGGTCTCCTTAATCAGATTTCCCAAGACTGTTTTTGGCACACTACTGGCCAGGAATCATACAAGTGCTACACTTTTTGCTCACATCTAATCTACTGCTTGGGGATGCATTTAGAACCCAGTTCATGTTCATCAGCTGCACTCTCAGGTTCAGGAGCTTAAACGTTTGATATGACAATCTAATTGTCATTATACATTACAATGATTTTTTTGTTTTTGTATAAAGTGTGAATCGTCCTCTAGTGTGTGTGTCATGGTTGTTTGAAACAAACGTCTCTCTTCTTATATTATTTATTTTACTGTTGATATAACTTCTGTAATAGTTTTCTATTCTTCTTCTTAACATTACACTAGAATTGCCATTATGGAATGCAGTTTAGACAATTTTTCCAGTATTCTTCTTTCTGGACATCAAACAACGATTTGATTTATTTAGTTCTTTCTTTACTCAAAGAATTGAAAGAAAAAAGAAGTGTCAGCTCTAGATTCTTCATGAGCTCAAATTCTCATGAAATAGTTTAAATTTACACCTAAACCCAAAAATAAAATTTTGATCTATCTGAAATGCATAGTAAATCTTTTTTGGATCAGTCAATATTAACCTTGGATTATTAGAATCCATTTACAATTATATTACTGAAATGAATCTTGCTTTGTAATAGGAAACCATAAAAGAAAAAAAATATATTCCTAAACAAATATTCAAAAGAGCTAACTTGGTGTTCCTAGCTGCAGAACTAATAGCCTTACTCTTAACGAATTAATCAGCAATATACTATATTGATTAAAGCAAGTCTCTTCTATACTCAGTGAAGTCTTTCAAACTGTTCTAACTTAATTCATCTTGACACTATGGTAATTTAGGTTGGGTTTTTTTCCTTCTAGGACTATATCCAGCTTCAGATTACTCAGCATTAAATCACTCTTTGCTATTACCCTCTTCATTTCTTACCAGCATGCAGGCTTCTCACCTCCAGTTTTGAAGGTAATCCTTTTCCTTCAGTTAATTTAGAAGGAATTCCTACTGTATAGGTTAAAAATAAAGATTTAAAATTGCCAAATAATCTGATCAACATCTTGAACATTTAAATATACATATAAAGTTATTTTTCTTCACCTACAGTGGGTATTTGTGCACTTGCTACAAAATTAACTATACATGTCTGTGTCATCTGAAGAAGTCTGTTGTCGATATTTCAGTTCAGTATTTGAATTAAGTAACTACAGCCTAACAGTTAGCTTTCACTGGAGGTGTTCTTATTTCTGACACACCTAAATCAGTTAAATTTGGAAAAAAACTTCTTTCCATTCCATTTAATTTCCAAAAATGGCTTTCTCAAGACACAGTGAGCAGGTGGCAAATTTGTACTACCTATAAAGTTGTTGTTCTTGTTGTTGTTGTTATTATTATCATTAAAGCTTCTCTAATCATAAGAAACCAGTCTTGTCATTGCTTAACTGCCTGCTGAAAGGCACTTTGAGAGTATGCAGACGAAGGTAAGAACTTGATGGATTAGAATATTATGTCAGTAATAAAGACAGATGATGTGCTTCTCAGAAACTGCCAAAGGAGAGGCCTTTTATAAATAGACAGAAAAAATAATGGGACAAAACACTGGGCGACATGTTCATAGAAACATGAAAAATGGGATAGAGGAGGAAATGGATGCAGAGCAGAGTTTAAAAACCCTAGCAGCCAGAGAAATAAAGGATTAAATTAAAGGAAGGATATTTTTTGTTTGTTTATCACAAATTTACAGCTTTGTGGAATGCCACAGAAGAGGAACAGCATGAATCAGCAAAAGAGAGATGCAAAGTAAACTCTGGGGAGTATATCTTACTAGTGAATCCTTTGAGATCCTTTTAACAATGGAATAACTTAGAGAATCTCTTCAGGGGTTTTGTCTTCTTGGTTTTGTTTGTGTGAATACTACTGTTGTCAAGCGTTTGGGAGTTAATAACTCTATTCAGAATTGTGGGGTTGCCATGCCATCATTCATTGCAAATGGTAGGCACCTGTTTTATTTATGGATTTGTACAGCAGACCTTTTGCATTCTAAAAAGAGTTCATTGTTAAACAGTGCATGATTCATTGAAGATTTCAATATTTCCCAAAATAGACAGCCATAAAGCATATGTAGCATTTGCAGTCTTTTTTGGATGTAAACTATTTTATTTTATTTATATGTAAAATGCTCAAATTGCAAAGGTGTATCCTCAACAATAATATTTGAGATATATTCTTGGATGCCTGTCACTGAGGCCAATTTTAAGAAAATGTGTACATTGATTAGTTCCCATAATAATAGCATCTATAAATTGATTGAAACAGTGTTGAGTGACAGAGTGCTTTCTTCTTAAATTTTCTCCAATTGTTATTTGAACAGATCTTGTTGCTAGAAGGGCAGTGGCAGATGGTATTTTTTTAATTAGAACAAGCAAAGGTTCACTTCTCTGTGCAGCATTTGTTAAATCCCCTTTAAACTTTCAGAAGATCTATAATAAGGCTTATAAAATCTGTATTGCTTTAAAAATCAATTCATCTACAAGGTAAAAAAATTCTTTTCTAAACTCCGAAGTCCTTATAGAAAGATAAATAAATGTTCCCTTTGGTGCTTTTTTATCAGAGTATCATATATGCTTTTATTTTTTTAAAAAATAGAATGATCAATTTTCTTACTTTTAAAGCAATAATTTATGAAATTACATAATTTTAGAGTAATAAATGGGCTATTTATTATTTTACATTATTTAGTTATTAATGTTAAACAATTACATTTTCCCCTAAGCAATTGTAGTTCCAGCAATATTTGAGCAGTTCTAAAAGACAAGAAATCTATTTCTATCCATGCATATATATTTCGTTTCTGGTATTATATTGCTATAAAAATAAAGGATATACATCCCTAAGTTTTTAAATCATATAACATGGAACACTATTTTTTTTGTGATCCAACTTTAACATTATGCTTCCTCATCAAAAGTTTGATTATTAAATTTATTTTCACTCTCTTGTAAGCTGTGGTCTTTACATTGTAAGGTATAAAACACTGAAAGTTTGTAGATTCTGAGGCAAACCAGTATATCCTTATTAGGTGTTGTTCCATCTATTCCATATAGTTTGTTTTCTCTTATAGTAAATTAGCATCAGAACAGCACTGGTGCTTGATCTATTCTAGTATATGAGATATTCTAGTATACAAAATACTAGATAGAAATATTGTAGAAATACAATATGATATTGTACAATATCACTATTGTTCTACCACACATATTAAATAACATCACACATACATCCCGTGAAATATGAACTTGAATAGAGTTTTTTAAAACTTTCGTTGAAGTCAAAATTTTCCGAAATAACTTAAAGCCAAGGACACTGACAGTAGGTAAAGCAGATATATGTCAAATTTCTAATGACTGTTACATAAATTACTGTTCAGCACATTATGTGCCTTTAAAAAACCTCTTGAAATACACTGGTGGAAGTATGTCAATCTGAACTAATGAAAAAAGAAACACAAAAATTTCAATTATTGTTTAAAAATTCATAGCTTAAGTAATAGATTTCTGCTAGAACCTTAATTCTATTGCGCCTGATTTCTGGGCAATGGTGAGGAGAATTATACAATATAAGAGAAAATAAACTTTCTTCTAAAGGTAGAGAATGGGTGAAAAGTCATTGGTAAAGGACAAGAGCATTAAGTGCCTTTCACAAGAATTAAGCTCAGTTATCCCTGCTATTTCCAAGGCACTATACAGGCATCTTCTCAAATCTTGGCTTTCAATTAAGAAAAAGATTAACTGGTTTCCTCAAATGCAGATAATCCACACAATGATTTGTGTGGTGCAGTTAAAACTCAGATGTTTGGAACACTGGACCACATTGGAGCACCTTCTCCCTGCAGGCAACCTGGCCTGGTCCCTAATCCTATGATACAGAAAAAACTGAGATCCATTCAAGTCTTGGGAATATTCTTTGACTATTGTATTCACATTGAAATCCATTTATTACTCTATCTGAATCATTATCACGAGTAAAACTGTAAATGTATCTATTTTTTTCCATATATATTTTAAGGTGGACCTTGGAGAGTCCAGAAGATGCTGATAAGGAGCAGTAGCTTATAGAAGACAAGTAATTTTTCTTATACATTCTTCTCATACTTTTAACTATATACCGCATATCTGTGAAATATGGAATACAGAAATTGTATACCACCTAGACAGGTAGGATCACAATGCATAGAGATAGGAAATGTCCCTGTTTAGTGTGTAGGGCTAATGTTTTATCAGTAATCTGAATAGCACCAATATCATTCCAGCAGACTTACCAGCATGTGCTGGCTGGTTTTTTCCCCTACCATCTGCAGCATATGCAAACACATTACAAGAAAGTCACAAATCGCCCACTGAGGTAATTTTTCTTTGTGTCTACTGCTTGCTTAGGGGTACATAACCTATCACCAGGTATTCTAATAAAAACTCTCTACTTCTCTTTTAAGTTTTCTTTTATTTGGGGCAACTGTCACCAAATTGAAGGTCTGTTTTAGATACTAATTGTTAACCAGACCAGTGAAGACTCCAGCACTGTAAATATGATAATTGCTGGACAGACATAGGTACATGCTACATAACAGACAAAAATCAGTTGCAATTTTTTTCCTGGAAAGGGATTGCATATGGTTTTATTTTTTTTTTTTTATTATTTTTTTTTCTTTGCTGTTTTCTTGACAAATACTGGTGTATTTTTCTACAAGGTAATGCTGTGATTCATCATAAATACCAAGTTCTAAACCCATAACAAATTCAGCAAATGAAAAAAACCTTGAACATGAAGGTTAGTCCGAGTCTAGGTTGTGGTGTTTGTCTTCATGGGTGTAGAAATTTGCAAAAGTAGTCTACAGATTTTTGCATGCTTACTACAGGAACAGTAGAATGAAACCAAAAGGAACTGTGAAGTTTCTTAGCTGGTAGTTATTACTGCAAAGCCAATCCTCCATTTAGGTGCTTAGTATGTATGTATTTCAGGTGTATATATTTAGAATGTCTTTAGTGCTGAACCCGTGTAGATGCTGAAAGTCAGTTGTAATGCTTATTTTTATTTATAGAAGAACTGTCAGTGAATGCAGTTAGCTTGACAGCTAATAACCTTTCAGTGTATCTTCTCAGCATGATCTAGACCCTCCCAGTATTGGAGGATGTTATTCTACCCTTACAGTGACCAGACATTTTTACCTCCTAGTTAGATTTTTCATTCTTTAAATATGCTGTTCTCTGAACGACAGAACTTTTTTCCTTCTCATTTTCTACCACATCCTCTGGAGTGGTAGCAATGTCCTAAGCTGGAAAAGTCCCTAAAACAGAGCTATTCAGTTTGTTACTGTGCATATTTCTCATAGGAGTAATTGGAATAAAGGGGCCACTTACACATTCTTGCAAACAAAAACTTGACTTTTTTTTTCTGTATCACAAGTTCTACTTGCACTTCAAAACAAGGAAAAGCATAAATATAACATGTTTCTAATAGTAATAACATCACCTGCAGCTGCCAGGAACAGTTTGTACCAAGGAAACACTGGGCATATGTTGATGTGACAGCCATTGGCAGGGTTTAGTTGCATATGCTGCACTGTCAAAACACCTTTTTAACTCCCTCAGAGAGGTTGTATTATTTTCTTTTTCATTTTGAGATAAAATTCAGAAAACAAATGAGTTTCTCTAAAGTTTGAAACAAGATTTGAAAGTGTTCCTTATCCAGGAACCACAATGTATTATGCTTTTTTTTTCCTAATTTCTATATGTTATTCCTCAGTCCATGAAATCTATCTTAACTTCTTTCATAGCAATATATATAATGTCATAATTATATAATTATTTTATCATATCTATAGATCGATAGCCTGGATACCCAGAGTAATTATGAGTAGGTGTTCTATTTTAATATTTTTCATTCCTTAGAGGTGAACAGAAGAAACGCTTTCATTCATATGATAAAGATTTAGACAAATCATATGCATGTGTACACTTGAGTTTTTGTATGCACTATTCCGTGTGTGTATGAACATATACAAGCACAAGCTCATTGAATATCTTTAACCATCACTTTACAAATACTAGAGAAACTGACAAAAGTTCACTATATTTCCTCAGAAAGACATTTTCCCATTCATCCTTGAAACAAAACAAAAAAAGCAAAACAAAACATAAAATGCAGATTCGGTCTTGAAAACACTTTCTTTTTCCAAAATTCTTGGGAAAGGGATGAGTTTAGCAACCTACCCAAATGACAAAGAAATGGGTCCAAATCCATTACAGTTAGAGAGATTCTTTCCATTAACTAAAATAATTTTGGGATAAGGCCCATGGCACATGTTTTTTAGTGATTTGTATTAAAAATGTGAAAGAAATTACAAGAACATATTAAAATCACATACTGAAAACTTGCTTTTATGCTATACTAAAAATAGTTGCTAGATCATCTTTATAAAGAGAGTTCATCAAGGTTGTTGAATAACCAGAGTAATAGCTGTCCAGATGCCATAATGAGGTTTATGTAAAATATTGTGTGGGCAGAAATTATAATTGCTTTTTTTGTTGGTATTGTCACAGAAGAGAAGATTTCATTTTTCAATATCTAGCCTTGTGAAGTTCAGTTAACAGACTGAGATTACAGTTTAACTCCAGCTTATCACTACCTATATGGCAAATGTATACAAAATGTATACGCACCTGATAGCAAAATTTCCAAGCCTTAGCCTAAAATCAGAGGGTAAAAATATTTCTGCAATATATATTGTGAAATTTGAGGGCTATGAGCACTAAATGCTTTACTGTTTTAAACTTTATAATACAGATAAATGATACTGCCTCTCAATATTAATTACAAAAAAAAAAGCACCTAAAAGATAATAATTCAATTACAATGAATGCTCTTGACAGCTGTTTGAAGAGAATTAGCTAACTATGCTGAACTGATAGTGAGATAATTCATAATATGAAAAAAAGAAATAGTAGGCACACTATTTTAGAGCAGCTGTGTACCTCCTTAGGGAAACTGAACAGTTCACGTGAAGACATGCATACAAAATACATCAAGCAGCTCTCAGATCATTTTCTGTAGCATCTTCTCAAATACCTCATGTTTATCATGGAGATGTCTCAGCTTCAATTCAGCCTTACTACAATTTCAATAGTTTACATTTGGAAATTGCAGATTGCTTTACTTCATAGTTCAGAGTCCTGTGAAAAAAGGCCGAGAGAGTTGGGGTTGTTCAGCCTGCAGAAGAGAAGGCCTGGGGAAAAGCCCAGGTGCAGCCTTTCAGTATTTAAATGGGCCAGTGGTTTAGAACTGAAATATTTAGATTAGATATAAGAAATTCTTTACTATGAGAGTGGTTGTGGTGGGTTGACCCTGGATGCCTGGTGCCCACCAAGATGCTTTATCACTTCCCCTTCTCAGCTGGACACAAGAGAGAAAACTAACTGTGGGTAAAAGCCTGACGGAAAGGAAGGGAAGGGAGGGTAAGGGAAGGAAAGCAATTTCTTGTAAAAAAGTAGAGAAATTTGTATACAAAGCAATAGGTTATATGAGGATAGATTAAAAGGTCTAAATCACTGCTTAAAAAGAAGTTGAACTTGCAACTCAAAAGTTTTAAAACTGTTTAAATGTGTTCTTTTTTTTTTTCTTCATTTCAGCTGTTAAAATATTTCCCATTGTGGTATTGTCTCTGCAGTGCAGGAAGTCCATAAGGAACAAGCATTTCTGGTAGAAATCCATAGATGAATCAGAAAAAAAGGTAGGAAAGTTAGAACTTCTCAAGGCACAGAATATCATGTTAGGGCTAGTGTATACACTTACAGCTTCTCATTGCTAAAGCTTTTTCTCTTCAACAATGTAGTAATGTCACTGCTATCTGCACAATGAATTTTATATTTAGCACAGATGAACAAATGAGATAATTTGATTCCAATTCTTTTTGTGCATTACCAATAGAATTAGGAACTGTTTGCAAGCATGAAACCAAGCTCTGCATTGATTAATATTGATAAATGCTAACATATGAATATTAATATATTATTATATAAACATTAATGTGTTATATATTGATATATGTAAAAATCCAATATGGATATTAAATATGTATATAACTACTTAATCTCAAAGGTTTTGGATATAGAAGACATAATTTAGTATCTGATCAACATAATCTTTCTGATGGTACCACATGAGGAAGACAGAGTGAAACATAAAAAGAAAATGAGAATGAGATGGAAAGAAAGGATGGACAGACAGGAAGGAAGAAGGAAGAAAAGAAGGGTCGGAAAGAGGGAGGGAAGGAGAGAAGGAGGTGGGGGAAGGGAGGGAGGGAAAAAAAGGGTTTTTTGGAGGTCTTCTCTGAATGGGGTTATATAAAGGACAGTGAAGAAAAAAATATTCTCCAGTAGTGGAAACTTTTCTCACAAAATTCCAAGATTTTAAGTGGGTAGACCACCAGGTGACAGGGGTGGGAGATAGGGCGAGGGGAGGAAAAAAGATTATTACAGACCATTGAAAGTTTTTGTTACCATTGGATTTCTGAGTTTAGATAAATTGTACTATTCAGAAGTGCTAAAGCCACAATGTCATTATAATCATCATCAGAAAATCTGTTGCTAAAACCTTCATACTTTAGCATAAACATTTATAACTACAATGTTATATATGCTGTAAGCTCATTTTTAAAAAGTCAAAACTTAAAAGAGCAGTAATTAATGTCAACATTTCTGTTAATATTCTGGTAACTGTATTGTAACAATCCTTCACAGTCCAAATTATGTTACAGTCCACCCAGGGAAGTTAAATATTAAATGATTCCTGACCTTTCATTTCTTCATTATGTGTTTATATCTGGGTACAGACAAGCCTTGTCTAGAGTCCAAGTAATATATATAGCATACAGAGAAAATAAATATTTTTCTAATAAATTTAAAACCATTATTAAAGAAACATAATCTATGAAAATATTGAAAATTAGATTAGGTTCTCCAGAAGGACTGCTCAAAACCAAAGTATTAGACCTCTGTTTCTCTGGACCTTAAAATTTATTTTTGTCAACCCCTACATGCAATGTAAATTTATTAGGGACAATTATCTATTCTCAGCACAAATGCAGAAAAGATTTTTCTAGCAAAATTTTTAATTTATGAGGCAAAATTCTACATGCAAAAGTTTATTAAAGTATGTCCACTTTGCGTTTTTCTTAATTTAATGAAGAAGTAGATTTTAGGACACTGTGAAACTTGCAGTTCTCATAAATGTGCTTAAAAAATTAACCAGTGGGGAACCCCTAAATTGAATCCAATAAAAAGCATTCGAAATTACATTTTCAGACTGTTGAGAAACAAATTCTTTTTAATTGTTTATATTGACCTTACTTTTCTAATAAAAAATCCTCTTTTAATCTGTAATGTTTCCCTGAATAGAAAAGGCTTAATTAGGCTTTATATGCACAATCAGGAATCACGAACAGATTATAATTTGTATGACAAAACTGGAGCATTGTTAAGATTACATTTGGTATAGTAGTTATAAGAAATTGTATTGAATAAATATCTGCAACCTAAAATCGAATACTATAATATAAATATAAATCCTTCCCTGAAAATATAATTGTGGGCTTTTTTTTTTCCCCCCTGCATGTTACTGTTCATTGTAGAAAGGCTGCAAAGGTGAAAGTAGGTCCATATATATGACTGATATTTTATTCTGTTATAATATAATCATTTTGAGGAGCTATATGATGGAAATCTTTTCATGGCTTATTATATAGAATTGTTAAAAGTCCTCTCAATCAGTCACATTTTGTGGGAATAAGACTTAAGAAAAAAGAAATCGTTTATTGTGAGTCAAAACTAACATGAAATCCGTTTCTCCTTTTGTAGCTGTCACTTCCAGTTTTACTGTGTTTACTACTTCTGGGTAAAATCTTTTAAGCAACATGAAAACATTTTTGATAAACAGTATACATAGAAAATGTCATCTTCCTAATTATACTTTATATATTTTGAATAGTCCTCCTAATTACTTGTTAATTGGAAACAGGGATCACAAATAAGCAATTTTGTTATTATATTTCTTTCTTCATCAACTTTTTAACTTTTGTAGGAGTGAGGGAAGGGAAAAATATGTAGCACTATAAAATATTTCTTGAAATATGAATGTTGTACCAACTGATAAGTGACTCAGGACCTTGACTTAAAAATTGCTTGTCTTTTTCTCACCTTCAAATCTGAATAGCAGAAAATGCTTTGATGGTACACAGAATGACACATCAGTGTAGGAGCCATGAAAGAGTACTAGCAAAAGTGCTCATGCAGGAAGGCAGCTATGACAAGGTATCTTACCTCCTCACACTTTCATGTTTACTTTGAAGTAAAAAAAAAAATAAATCTTAGTTTCCCCTAGATAAAGTTTCTCTCTGATGATCCGTAGTGTGAATAGAAGTAATAGGGATCTCTATTCATACTTTCTGAATCTGTATCCAAAACAACCACTCTTTCACCACTGGCTCAAGCAGGTAGAGAAGAAAAAGAGATTGTAATGAGATTTCAAGGCATTGGTCTCCAAAATCTTTTGCCCTTCACCTGTCAGTCCTAAGAATTGGAGACTACAGGAAAGAAAAATTGCTTGGTATATGAGACCCAGCTTTCCATCTCTATTGCAAGCATTTGAGTTCCTCTTTGAAAATACCTGAATATATATATATTAAACTAGCTCTAAGCTTTGACCAGTAAAACACTGCCTATTCAATACATAGAGGAGTATGCATTCAGCAGAAGCTGAATAATAAATGACAAATCTTGGTTGCAGTTACACCATGCTGATTTAATGTAAAGTGTGATAGCTTCAGATATGTTGTTTTCAATAATATGAATTCAATTCCATAGAAAAACATTGTATTTATTCATAGCAGAATGACAGATGTCGCAGTATTGGGTTAAATTGAATGGATATATTTTGTGTGGAAATATGCATTGGATGGGCAAATACTTCTGACCAGAAAAAGCTGGAGTTGAGAAATAAATGTATTGATGTAAATGAAAATGTATTGATTTGGCAAAAAGTTACTGGCTTCTATAAATATATTTTTGAAAGAAAACCTATTAATGTATAAAAATATAATTTTATCATTTGGAAAGTGCTGTTATTGATTTCAGAATAGATTGACAATATATCAGATTCAGCAAAATGGCCTTGATTTCAGTATCTATTGCACATATTTCCCTGAAATTGTACTGTGTTAAAAAATCAAATACAAATCCAATTCAGTTGTTTCCAGTCTCAAAAGCATTGCAACAACCTCATGTAGATGAACTGGTTAGTCTTTACTAAATTGGAAGAATTTATTTATTCTTTAATTAGCATTTGTCTTTACTTACATTTCTGAGACTTCAGTTTCAGTAATGGATAAGCTGCCCCTCATTCACAGCTCTGATTTCTTATTGTTGCACATTCACAGCTATGCCTTTCCTTCTATTAGCTCCAAAAGCCATGTTTTAAAGACTTATTCTTCCAAACTTTTGTTCAGAGAAGACTTTAATACTACTTTTTTATTTTCCTGAGGAATGGAGCAGCTTTCATGTAGATTGTCCTTTCTCATGCTTCACTAGAAACTGAATAAATTTCCTCTTCCTTGGAAGTTAGCAGAATTCATATAGAATTTTTGCTGTCTTCTCTTTTAAACTTGTTTCTAACATTTTTTTATAAGATAAAGACTTTTGTTTGCCTGTTTCCTAGTGTGAGCTTCATCTTTACTATGGCATTAGCTACCAGGAAAATATGATAGTCATAAGTAATATGCTACTCCTTCCTAAGCTAACAATATTTGTGATTCTATGTTTTCTTCTATGAGTTCTAAGTGCAAAAAATCATATTGTAAGACATTTTATCTCAAATAAAAAAAATGCATTAAATATTTACATTTGTTAAATTGAAAGTCATTTGATAACTTTTTAATATATTTTTCAAATGCTGTTTCATATTCCATTGCAAAACCCACCTTCATTATCTCCAGTTTCCAAAATTGATAGCTTTCAAAATATCCTGCTTGATATCTTACCTCCTGATTCCTGTATGTGCTCACTTGTTGACAGCTTATTTGATCCTCATATCTTCTCTCTTTTCGTTCTACTCTTCCTTTGCCTTTCTGCAAACTTCCTATTTACCTACTTCACAGACACTGTTAAAGCTAGAGAGGTGGCTCTCTCCCCTCCCTTGCTTTGAACTAACTCAGTTCTTGGACTAAAATCCTGACAGAAATAAATTGGAGCAATAGGTTTCACTACATAATATAACATGCTGAGAAAACAAATAGTAGACCCAGAAAGTAACATTAACAGCATTTACTTAGGTTATCTCGGAACTAAGACAGTCATAGGTTAGTCCTGTTTCTAGCAGATGGGAGTTGTCAATTCACTGACCACTAACTGGTGTCATGGTCAGAAATGCAAACTGAGCTTGTACAACGAAGGGAAAAAAAAGAAATTAAAATATGAATACCTCAGAACTTATTTTTATGATTAGAATATGCTGTATTAGGAAAGTTTAAAGAAAGTTAAGATAGAAACTGCAGTGTATTCCTGTTGCTGATTTGTTTAGACTGTCCCCAAGCACAAATCTCAAGAATGGACTAGAGTAGTAATTGCAGAGATGAGAACCTGTGGAAGTAGACTGGTAAATATCATTAATTCCCTACACTAATCTCCATATTTCAGTTTACAAGAAAGGAGGGGAATGGAAGCGGTATTTTGATAACATGATAACTTGGCTGAGATTTTTTTGTGCATAAAGAAAAGCAAAAGAATAAAAAAGGGAAGACAAAATAATACATGAATTTGCAATAAAATTCACCTGAGAAATACCATCTGCACATTCTAATTGTTAAAAGTACAAATGGCATGCTAAGCTTGTTTTGATAGCTTGATGAAAAAACAGTGTTTATGAAGACATAGAGGAAAAGAAATCATTAAAGGCCAGGGACCACTTGCATTTATGTATGTAGATAAATATAATTGAAATAGAGATGAAGTTACATTAAAATAATTGTTACAATGATGAAAAAATATTATGAAATGCATAATTACATGCACACTGGTACACATACCAAACAAAACAGCTGGTCAAAACATCAACTAGTTGTAGATTGTTTGTTCAGTTAGCTGTAAATAGTTAAACAAGAAAAAGAATATGATATTGGCAAGATCTGTAGGAACCTTTGAAATAGCTGTGCTGTTCTGCTTTTAAAGAAAGCAAGAAAATACCTTGGTGATGTTACTCAATTCAGATGATAGAGTCAAGTTCTTCTGATTGCAATAAAGGACTTCAAAATGTGACTGTAGCGACACCTTTTGTTCCTTTTCTCCCAAAAACTACTTATATGAAGTAGAGCAGTTTGATGAGAAGGACTGAAATTTCATCACTTCCTCCTCAAAAAAGAAATAGGTCTCAAGAAGGGTAAATTCAGGTATTATCACTTTTGACTGAGGTAGATGTTAGGTTCTGGATTTGGCTTGAATTTACTTAACACTGGACAACTGGTTTTGCTGAAAAAATGCTGAAAATGAGATCTTTTCACCAATAAAAATTATGCTTAAACTAGCATGTTACACAAGAAAAGTATTTTGGGGAAGCCACCATAATCCACCAATGTGTGTGTAACAAAATAGTTTCAAAAAGATTCTGATAAAGGTGATAAAAATCCAGTAACAATATCCTCTGGTTAATTAATACAAAATCAAACTTGTAAGCGTGCCTTCAATTACTGTCCATCCTACCCGCTCACATATCTTACTTTTCTTAGAGTTCTATTTCTGTGGCTTCTTGAAAACACAATATCTTGGAGTTAATTTTTTTTTGTGTGTTTTTAAGAGGGCTTATGCTGTGTTTGGAAAACTGAACAGAATTCAACAAAATTAGAGAAGTTTTGAAGAAAGAAAACTTAGTTAAAACTCTACTCTTGGAATGATAATGTGCTGCATATGTGGATTTAAAACTCTGATCTTTATTTTGCCATCTGAAAAGTTCTGTCTTGGTTCACAAAGAAAGCTGAAAAAAAAAAGCTTAAAGCGGCCAAATAAGAACATCTCCTTGTGAGGACCTATAGAATTTTTTTGATTTCAAGAGGCAGATACATATTCCATTTGAGGAAAAAACATAGACCATATAAGTAAATAGAACGTGAGTTGTTTTTATGCATGTTCTAAAAGCTTATCTTAGACAGTTTCATTCTGTATTACTTATGACAATTCTTAAGAGGTTTTTTTCCCATTTTTTTGGTTGGTTGGTTGGTTAGTTAGTTGGTTAGTTGGTTGGTTTTTTGGGGAGTTGGTGTTACATAGAACAAAATACCAACGAGGAAATATAATTTACTAAAATAACTTTGTTTAGGTTCACAAAGAGAATCACCTGCTATTTTTGAAGAACATGCGAGACATTTACTTCATTTATTCTTTAAAGTGAGAAATGAGGGTCTATATAGGTATGTAACAGTATAATAGAAATAATTAATGGGTGCAAGTAAAATAATAGCAACAGAAGCACAAAGGCAGCAGTGATACAACAGCAGCAGAGTATTAAGGTAATAAGTCACAGCACTCCAATTTCCTGAGCTCTGAAGAGAAACATGAAGGTTTGATACAGTCTCATAATGAACCCTGGAATCATACCTGATGAGGATTTAATTGCACTCCTGGGAGAAATAAGCCAGTGACAGTTGTGTTGAACATCCTCCCTGTGCCCTAAAAGATATACAAAAGACCAGGTGACTGAGCATGTTCTGAGGGTCTGTTAGCTGTTAGCGTGGAAATTTTTGTCATTGCACAGCCATTCTTTGCACTACTTACTTTTGAGTTTGTGTGTCGCTAAGAAGTCTTACTCATTCTGAGTCACAGATGATGGGTGGACTTTTTCTTCACTGTAAGTAAATATGTGGTCCAGCATCTACTGAACAATCTGTGGAATGCAAATAAGAAAAGTATATAATTTTGGGGAAACTTTCCATTTGTTACGTGGGAGCTTTGCAACTATAAAGGGTAACTGTTAAGGACTCAGCAAATCCAAAAAGATTGAAATTCACTGTCCTAAATCTAAAACCCTAAATTACTTCGGGAAATGAGGGACTTGTGGTAAGAGGAAGTGCAATAAAATACAGAAATAGCATTTTTTTGATGTAAAGATTTGGATATCTCTAAGTATTTGTGTGTAGTCCTAAGTGACACTGCTTTGATTTCATCAGTGCTTGCTCTTTCCACAGTGTATGTTGCCAGTAAAGCACATTTCTACATGCAAAGGGCTTATACTAAGCTGAACCACAATATCTTTATACAGCATCCCCATAATTATGCAGTACTGTAAAAGACTTGTCTTAAAGTAATATCATTTCAGGTTTCCAAAGTAGTTTCTACATAAAAAGTGATAACAGTCACAACAACAATCAGATTGCAATGTTTGTGGAAAATAAAATAGGGGAAGAAAATTAGGCAGGCAATGTAGTGAATTAAAAAAAAAAAGAGCAAAAGACCACATTAAAAATAAGCATAATCCCTGGTTTTACTAAAAGCAAGGTGAGAGTTCACCATCTGTTTTATATTATTTTAATAACCAGACTTCAGTCCATTGTATTTTGAATTGGGTAGGTAATGATCTGTATTTTTACTTCTTCATTTTTTTTCTTTCCACATTCCTTCTTCCTTACCTCCATTACTTCCGATTACAAAACTGCAAACTAAAAGGTACATATATACATGTATATATATATAAATCCTCATAGATGTATATACATATATAAACTCAACATTTTCTGTAAATCTCATTCAGGGAGCAGACTGAAATGTTCATTGGTTCAAAAATATTTATGTTTATGTTTATTCAAAAATGTTTGTACTACAGTTGCCCTGGAAGCTTGTTCCAGTTGCATTTCTTGCCTGGAAGACACCTGTTCAGCAATTATATGGCCAGCAGTACATTAGCAACCTTGCCTGCTGGATTGCAGGTGTTTGAATCTATAGGGAGAAGGTCATTACATTATCATTTCTCTCCATCTGGCCCTAGGAAAGCTAAGTGTGTATGGACCACTGAGATTGCTCACTTCAGAGGATATCTCTCTGTCCATTTATCATCAAACAACACATATCACACTTCCCGAATTTCTAAGATGCCAGCCGTTATTAATTTCTAGTTGCAAGGCTTATTAAAAGTAGTGCTGCTCTAAGTAAATAGATTTACTCCTTAGTCTGCGTATACACTAGCAAAAGTACCTCGAAATTCCTGTGTGTGCAATCCATTTGTTTGCCTGTTTTTACTGTAACTTATAGAAAAAATGTTCCTTGCAGAAAGGTGGATTGTACCTGGAGTTTTACAGTCTGCTGGTGTCAGAAAGGTTGGTAGCTTATATTTTAGTGTAGAAAGCCATGAGGCACGAGACACTGACACTGACCAACAAAATTTGAAAGAGTAAGGGTATTTCTACATATCTTTCTTTGTTGAACTCACTTATGATACATATCAATCAGAAGGATGAAATCAGAGAAGGTGTGTTTTAACTTTGCCAAACCACATTATTATAACATTGTTTTTATAAATTCATTGATTGAGATACGTTTACAAGGAAGGAAAACTGCTTCAGCCACATCTTTCTTACAGGAAATATGCTGGCAGTTTGTCAATGGCCAATCCAGTAGTGAGTCTGAAAGCTTTTTATCATGGCTACAACTATCCAAGTACCTCCCACTGTTTCTAAGCAAATTCAGATATGCAGCTAAGCAGATGGTTATAGCTATGCCTTGTGTGTATGGAATGGATAAAATTTACCATGAGAAGAAGTCGAAAGGCTCAAATTTACAAATAAATAATGGAATTTAATGAAATATCTTGACTGAAATCAGATTAATTGTTTTGACCCTTTAGATAGAAAGAAAGGGATAGATATAGATATAAAGGGATTTATATTGAGAATTGATGTATTTATGGATATTGCTGTATGATGTATTTAGCTACAGCAGACAGGAATTCAAACCCCATGATACAGAACATTCTTTGCAGTTTTATCTTCTTACAGAGTCAAAAAAAAAAAGACAATCTTTTCACTGGGATGATGCTCTCAAAGGGAAATTTTTGGCCTACAGGTCCCAGTTTTCTGTTCTTGTGGACTTCAAAGAACCTCGTAATTGTTGATGTTCAAAAGGAGCTCTGGATGTCACTCTGTCAAACTCTATTGCTCAAGCAGGTCCACATAGAACAGACTATCTGAGTCCATTTTAAGGCAGCTTTTGAGTACTTCTGAGGATGGAGACTCTGCAGCCTCTCTAGTAATCTGTCAGCATCACGGTAAAAACGTTTCCTTATGTTCAAACAGAACCTCCTGTGTTTCTTCTTCTACTCATTACTTCTTAAGAGTACTGCCAAGGATGCTAGTGACAAAATAAGTAACAGAAAGGAAACAGAGGAAACTTTATGCGTAACGTGTAAAACTAGGAGTAAAACATTTTTCCTTCTTCCTTTCTGTATCTCTATGAAAAATGATTTTACAAGCTTATGCATAAAATTAGAAGTTTTTTCTAGGAAATAATTATTAAAATAAAAATTTAGCTATGTAAAAAGACACCATGTTTCTCTACAGCTTCCTGAGTATGGGAAACGGTGATGGAGGTACTAATCTATTCTCCTTGGGATTCAATGACAGGATGCGTTGGAATGGCTCAAAGATACGTCAGGAGAGGTTTAGATTGCATTTTATGAATAATTTTTTTACCTCAACGGTGGTCAAACCCTGGAACAGGCTTCCTAGAGAGGGGATCGTTGCACCAGACCTGTCAGTGTTTGAGAGACATTTGGACAATGCCCCTAAAAACATGCTTTAACTTTTGATCAGCCTTGA
Source organism: Neopelma chrysocephalum (assembly GCF_003984885.1). Taxonomy (NCBI): domain Eukaryota; kingdom Metazoa; phylum Chordata; class Aves; order Passeriformes; family Pipridae; genus Neopelma; species Neopelma chrysocephalum. Next base: position 43,573,955 of record NW_020897694.1, on the reverse strand, counting down.
ATTTCAGGCAGTTGGACTGGATGATTGTTGTAGGCCCCTTCCAACTGAAATATCCTACTCTATTCTATTCTACTCTATTCTATTCTATTCTATTCTATTCTATTCTATTCTGTTCTATTCCCTTAACTTTTTTCTCTTTTATTAATTTTTCTTTTTTTCCCCCCCTATTTACTTTTTGGGGGTTTGTTTGCTTTGGATTGGTTCTTTGTGGGTTTTTTGTTTGGTTTGGTTTGGTTTGGTTTATTTTTTTGTTTGTTTTTATCCTCAAGAATCATAGAATGCTATATGCTGAGTTGGAAGGAACCCACCAGGATCATCAAGTCCAGCTCTTAGGCCTGCGCAGGACCATCCCCAAGAGTCACACCATGTGCCCAAGAGTCATGCCATGTGCCCCTTTTTCTAATATCCAATGTAAACCTCCCCTGACACAACTTCAGGCCATTCCCTTGGGTTCTGTCACTGGTCACCTCAGAAAAGAGATCAGTGCCTGTCCCTTCTCTTCTCCTCATGAGGAAGTTGTAGACTGCAGTGAGATCTCCCCTCAGTCTCCTCTTCTCCAAGCTGAACCTGGTTTGGTTTTGGTTCAGTTTTGCTTGGTTGTTTTTTTTGTTATTGTTGTTAGGGGTTTTTTGTTTTGTTTAGTAGGTTTTCTTTTTACCATTTAGTATTGTTTTAATGCTAGAGTATTATTAATTTGCTCTGCTGACAAATTCAGGTTTCTCAAAATTAGTTGTGCTATATAAGATAATTTTCACTAGATCTAACAATGGTTTGTCTCTTTTAAAGGTTGGAAAGGTAAATAACTCATTTAATTTTTAAAGTAAGGTGCAATAAATCCAGTTATTTTTTGGTTTCAACAGCTTTCTGATAAACTTTTGGGATATACTAATAACATATGCTCATCTAACCGTGTCTAGTTGATATGAAAAATGTGACGTTACATTGGCTTTGATTTTATATTTTCAAACAAAATATTTGTTTTCATAGAAGAAATTCAGAATAATAATACATCTTAAAAAGGTTGCAAAAATTTGTAGAAGACAAATGTTTCATTCTAGGAGGAACCACTTTACAATAAACTAGTAGTTTTGAGAAATGGATGAGGAACACAGAACAAAACAGAAGTTCAGCTTCTTTTCTGCTGAGGTGTTTATCTTCTCTCAGCAAAATAAGATCATTCTCTTCAGAACAAATTCTAAAAATGTAATGGAGCTACATGATAAATAGAAATGCTGTCTTCTCATTATGTTGTGAGCAAGTATTTTCTTGATGTACTTTGTCTTTCTTACTTGTGTGTATTAGCTTGGCATTGACCTGTCTGTACTGCTAAACACCAGCTATATCTTGGCAAGATGCTGGTAGGCATGAAAAGGGGTATGACTCATTCAAAGAAAAAAAAATACAATAAAGAAGTAAGAGAATGAGAAATAGAAGAGATCTGATGTGATGGAAATCATTGTAAGATCAGTTTGCCACTTGTGCATCATGATTTAGTGCTGTCAATAAAAAAGCCACTTTTGGAAGTAGTGGCACAGTAACAAACAAACAAATAAAAATAAAATTTGCTTTCCACAGCAAAGCAACCTGATGCCAAAAGGCATAGGCTTAGAGTTTATAGGGTTTTAGCTCTATAAAAGATACATTAGTCAGGGTGATCAAAACTGCTGCTTTTTTTAGAATGTGTTTGCCTTTTTTGTCTTGTTTTGCAGTTGAATAAATAAGAGAATCTTAGCTGAATCATTTACCTGACTGATGAGATTCAGTTACAGAAAGCTTGAATTAGGCTTTGATAGTACTTAGCTGTCAGTGTTTTGACACATGAACTGATTAAATTTACAGTGACTAGTTCTTGCTATAGTTTCTATGGAGTAGAAACTGCATATTACATAACAGGAAACTAAATAATTTTATTGTATTATTTTGAATTAATTAATATTATTAGTTAAACTTTTTTTTAATTTCAGTATCTTTTTTGTGTTGCTTTTTATAACAATTTAAATGCTGAAGTATCAAAATAATTTGCAAATTAAAGTTTCATTTCTCAAAAAAAATCAGATATTTTAAAGAACATTTCTGTTTTAAATTAGCAGTTGCATTTAAGCCTGTTGACTTTAAAGTACTCAAGTCTTATTTTAAAAAGATGTGTATGAAATTATAATTTAATATGTCAATGACTTCTGATTTTTGTTAATTACAAATGTTCATGTAAATCCACTATAGCTTTCCTATTTCTAAGTACAGTGGTTGCAGAAAATCTCAGTAAATATAGACTGTATGGGAATTTTGAAATGGCTGGAATGAGGTAAAAAGAAACATTCCATAAGAAAAACAGAAGACTAGTTTGCTCAAAAAGATACTCCTTTTTTAGAAAATTTTAAATGTATCAATGAAGAGTATCTAAACTAGAAGCAATTGATGTACTTTGAGTTTTGAATGTTTCATCCAGGATGCAACTAATAGAGACAAAAGGGTGAGAAGCAGAGCATTTTCATTTATTATAAACACACGTAAAAACATAAAGTAATGAAGAATCAGTTTGGGTAATGTAAAAAAACCAGACAAGCACATTTCTTGTATTTGAAGAAAACTATTGCTTTAGAGATATTTGTTTAGTTAATTCTTTTCCAGAGATAGGTCATGAACCAATTTCAGCCAATATATCCGTTCATCCATAACTTTCAGGTCTAGGCAGAGGAGAATATTCAGTTGCGAAATTTGATAAAACAGTTTGTTTGTGAGTATATTACATGTTTTATGGGTGCATGGTAAGCTTCTAATGTTCAGCCACAATGCTACAGGAATGAAAAAATGCCGTCTGTGTGTTATGCCTCAATTTTTCTTTTGTAACTTTTACGTTGGATTGTAGGTATGAAGAGAGGCTTCCAATTTTAGTATATTTTTATGAAGTTGCAGTTTCTACCCGTTAAGATGGAAGAAGCAATTCAGGCATGAGAAAGCTCAGAGCTGAATTTGCACTTCAGTTCCTACTCCAGCCTCTTTGTTTTCCTGAATGACCAGGGCAGGCAGATAGAAGGGCAGAAGAGTGGCAGAGTTGGAGTGGGAAGAGCTGGTGAGATAGAAGCACTGAGGGGATCTGGTTTTGTGTCTCATCAAAGAGGTCTTCAGAGGGTTTAAAACACAGAAAGAAATATCTTTAGCTCATCTTAAACAAAATTAGAGAGTCTATGCTTATTTTAACAAATAATGCAAAGACATGATTGTTCTTAGTACAGTAAAATATGAGCTGTGATACATCAGTATTTTTAATGCCTTCATTTCTAAAAGTATAAAAACCTACAAGTTCTTTAGTCTCTACATGTAAACCCAAATATCTACTTCTTGTAATACCCTTCAGTTCTATTAAATTTAGTATACAATTCTGTAAATGAAATATAAGATTGGAAAAGTGATCAATTTAAAATGGATAAAGGAATTAAGAGAATCTGTCTAAGGAATAGTGGAGTGGAGCTCCACCAGTGAATCTCTTCTTCAGAATCCCTAAAACCTTAGTCTTTCTACTTCATCTCTAAGCTCTGCCACCAGACTGAGTAGATTATGACCTGACTACACCTCACACAACTGTTGTCTATGCTGCCCTCTGAGAGCAATGCCAGGGTCTGACATTCCCGGCCACTATGCAGATAAGTAATCACAGTAAAATTACACTCAAAAATTGTGTTGAAAAAAGAATAAGCATTCATCTGAAAATTTATTGGGGTAGTTTTATTCTACTATTATAGCCTCCTCAGTCCTTCATGGCCACTTGTTACAGGAAAAGTCATAGTCTTGTAGGTGTGACAACCACAATAATAAAGTTACCTAATGCTTACCAATATAGAGAAACATGAAGCTGCTTTATTGTTCTTCTTCTTCTCAACAAGTATTGATATCAAATATGACACCAAGACTTCAAAATGGAAATTTTTAAGGGAAAAGTAACTTCTATTTCATGAAAAGTTTCCATTTAAGTATTGTGGACTTACAAACTGTCAGAAATTCTAATTTTGTGCCTGTAGTTTGTGCAATACGTCTTGTTGGGTTTCAGTTTGGCAGCGAGCGAGAACTCCAGCCACTGCTCAGTCTGTGCCCGTGGCATCTCATATCAACAATTTTGATGGATCAAACTCTGGACAAAACTCATCTTCTCATCAAAGAGCAGAAGAGTTGTGACCTACGGATAGAGCTCTGACCCAAGTTCCTTGGACATTACAGGCAGTCATGGTTTTCTCACTGCATAATTATTAAATTAATAATTTCTTATCCCAGAACCTACAGTCCTATAGCTGTAATGGGATGTCACTGATATCATTGCCATGTTCTGCATTTTGTGGTCATCTTTCAGTCAGTTAATGGAAAGCTCTATGTAAATGTCAAATATTATTATTTAAAGTTCTTTTGGATATACAGAAAGTGGCCCACATTAGGAATTAAGAAATTTTTACTTTTTCTATGGATAAGCATTTCAAATTCCAACTCCAGAATTCAGGGATCATAAAAAATTAATTTCAATCAAGAAAATTATCATCTCTGTCTGTGCTGGTGTTGGATCTGATGTCAGATCTTCCTCAGAAGGATCTACTATATCTTCACCTTTGCCAGCTTTTGCTGCACAGAGATGATCCTTAGGTTTAATATGAGTTGTTTCAGTGTGTAATGCAGGCCTTTCTAAGGTCAGATTTACAAGGGACAAACAATAAAAAGCTGCCTTAGAAGTTCAGGGATTGAGCTGGTGAAACAAAGTTTTTAGCATAAATAGTAATTATATAACATACTTAGTGAAGCCTCAGAAATATTATTTTCAAGAAAATAAGCATATAAGGCTAAAGTTACCTAATTTGTTATCAGGCCACAAGAAACACAACAATGTTAGTTCTTTGGCCACGTGTGCTACTAGGTAGGTAAAACTACATGATTGCTTCATTTACCTGCTTCCTGCCTCATCTAGGGTCTAGAATGAACTGTATTAAAGAACTAAATTAATTCATTTTTTAATAAATGAAAATTCTACATATTTGTATCGGGACGAAGTTGGGATGTTATTATTTTTTGGTCTGTGTTTGGCCCTAGCCACCTGCAGAAGTTTACGTTTTTCTCCTGCCAAGTGCTCTGATAAAGCAGTGAACTTGACCTTGGAGGGAGAACTTCTGTGTAAACTGTTTTAATTGGTCTGTTGTGATTGGCCAGTTGTCCGCCAAGGGCATTTGAAGGAGATTCTGATGAGGAGGGGAGGAAGGCTCGCCCCCAGACTCAATAAAGAAAGACTTCCAAAACATACTGCGCATGCGCGAGGGGATTTCCGAAGTCCTCACGCATGCGCAGAAGAGCTGCACTTACATAACCGGGAGGTGGGACTGAGGGCCTCTGGCTGGGCAGTGCTGGCCACACCTGGGAGGTTGTGGTCACTCAGTTAATTGTATAAAAGTAGATAGTGCTTTCTTGGAGGGGAGTTAACTTCACATCAAGGACAACGTTGCCTTTCGGCGGGGACGCCTGCCAGTTTTGTGAACCTACTGACTCTCCAAGGATGCCACTTCTGCTATGGGTAATTATAGGCATGCTAGGTCAGTAAGATAACTTTATGGGTAACAGCTGGGTAACTGGGGCTTATTTCTCTCCTCCTTCCTCCCTTTTGGGTTCGTTTGTTTTGTTGGCCACACTCTTGGTAATAAATCTTGGTTTTTGTTAAGCTTTCAACGGTGTCATGATTTCAAGCTTCAGTATATCCTCGAACCTCCACCTCCTCCCTAATACAATATTGAAGATGTGCACACTGGAAGCTGTGAAGTGTGAAGCCAAAGTAGAAAAATGGACAGAAGAAAAGCAATAGTTAGCTTAATGGAATACATATCTTACCTGTATTTATTCTGAGATTCGATAGAAGATTCCTTTTTAGTGTAAGTAATTTAAATCCAGGTATTTACAGATGAAAATCAGCTAGATTTTGCTTTCCAAATCACTTATTAGAATTTCAGAAAAAAATAGAATATGTTTCACAAGAGGCTTCAAGACTGTTAAATTATTTTTCATTCAGATTAGGAATAAAATTTAAGCATACCAATTTACCCAAAGAAATACTGAAGAGGATGTAAGCTAAAGCAAATTGTGTGGTTTTCTCAGCCTTTTTTTTTTCCCTAAATATGTTGTATCTGAAAAGAATTTTACAAAAGTTTCTGTAACAGAAAGCTTTCAGGAATCTTCACTGTTTTCTCCAAAATAATAGCTGAAACCCAGGGCAGCTGTCATATCCAACTGCTTAGTAAAAGAGGCAATGTAATCTGGAAAAATAGATAGAAAAGGATAAAGTTGTGTGGGTAATAGCTTGATTTCAACCATTAAATTAAATAATTAAAAATAAATAAACAAAAATTAAGGGGGAATAGGGAGTGGTTGTTTGAAGAGAAACATATTTATGAACTCATTTGGGATCATTGGAGAGGTTGAAAAACAAATTACTCTGTTTTCTGCTTCAGTTGTCTGATTTGAAAAATAAAACAAGAATCTCTTCTCGTATTCATGTTGCAAAGAAAGAAATCTGATACATTCTTTGGACAAATCTTTTTTAAATGGATTTCTTTTTTTTTACACATGGTGAGATGTCTAGATGGCATGCTATACTTTATGATGGCATGCTTTGAAATACCCAAGAATATATTGCATCATGAGGATGTATATTTTTAAATATAATTGTTTTAAAATCTTTTCAAATCTAATTTTCTTAATTTCTGTCAGTTCTACAGGTTCCATTGAGTTACCCTGATTCATGTAGAATTTTTTGTGTATGCATAAGTTTGGTGTTTACCAGTTAACAATGGGAATTAAGGTTATAGTGTGTTATGTGTATTTTTGACTCAAACTTTGCAATCATGCATGTCGTTCAAAAAAGTATTATATGAGGGTACTATTCTGTTACACCACAGCAGACACTTTATTAATGTGTTTCATTTATTTAAGTACAAATCATTACTGTTAATGTTTAATAATGTATAATTTATTAATGAAATTTGAGACCTGATTAAGCAAAAGACCTATACCTTGAGCCTTTTTTGCATTGAAAATTCACTGATTTTAATCAGACTTTATTTCTAGTGGTTAGCATGCAGGACTCTCACCGCTGCGGCCCAGGTTCGATTCCCTGGTCCCCCAGGCAGATGGAGCTCGTTAGCCCTGTGTGGCCATCCATCTATGAGAAGGTCACTCTAAACAAACCTACGTCCTGAGGACCTCACCGCCATTGTCCAAGCTCGCTTGGCCCCGGCAGATGAACCTTAGGATTAAAGGGTGGGCTCAGTTCAGCGCATGCTGTGTCTCACCTAAAAAATCCATTGCGCAGGCTTGAAAGGTAAAAGACCTTTCCCAAAATCTTCATTCGCGAAGACTGGCCATTATTATTTCTGAACAATACTGTGCAGAAGCTTTGATGTCTATAGTCATTCTTTCTTCTTTCCATCTTCTGTTTTTTGTTTCAGCTGCAAATCATATAAATTGCAGATATGTCTGACTAATCTAGTGGTCTATCATGGAATGACTGCGTCAGTGAACAAGGGAACAGCTACGAATGTGATCTACTTGGGCATCTGTAAGGGTTTTGATATGGTCTCCCACAATGTTCTTGCTGCTAAATTTAAGAGAGAGGGGTTTGACAAAGGTTAGATAGATAAGGAAAGGCCTGGACAGCCACATCGAAAGAATTATAGTCAACAGTTCAGTGTCTAAGTGAAAATCACCATCGAGTGCTTACTCAAGGTCCTTCAAGGGTCCATACTGGAACCAAGACTATTGAATGTCTTCATTTTGGCATAGGCAGTAGAACTGAGTTCACCCTTAGCAAATTTGCAGATTACACCAATCTGAGTGGTGGAGTTGATTTGCTAGAGTGAAGGGATGCCATTCACTGACAGCTTGAAAACCTTAATGAGTGGGAAGGCCAAGTGCGAGGTTTAGAGCCTAAGCTGGGTCAATTCCCAGGAATAAGACAGAATGAGGAATGAAAGAATTGAGAGCAGCCCAGCCGAAAAAGACTTGGGGATATTGACAGAAGAAAAATTAGACATGAGCTGGCAATGTGAGTTTGCAGCCCAGAGAGCCAGTTGCATCCTGGGCTGCATCAAAAGAAAGATGGCCAGCAAGTCAAGAGAGATGATTTTGCCCTCTCTACTCTGCTGTCATGAGATCCCACCTGAAGTACTGAATCCAGGTCTGGGGTCTCCAGTGCATGAAAGACATGGATCTTTTCAGAGGTACAGAGGAGGGCCACAAAAATGGTCAGAGGACTAGAACACTTCTACTGTGAAGAACAGCTTGAGAGAGTTGGGGATGCTCAGTCTGGCAAAGAGAAAGTTCTGGAAAGACCTTACAACCTTTCAATACCCAAAGGGGTATTGAAGAAGAAAAGAGAACCTGTTTACTTGGGTCTGTAGTGATACGACAAGGGGTAATTATTTTAAAGTGAAATTGATTATGTTTAGATTGGGCAAGAGGAAGAAATTTTTATGATGAGGGTAGTGAGACAGAGGATTAGGTTGAAGGTGTGGATGCCATCCTTGGAATTGTTCAAGGTCAGGATTTTGTGCCATCCCTGGTAGAATTATGACTTTATATCTGTCATTAATCTGTAGCTTACCCTTAGATAGGTTTACATTTTCACCTGTTCTGAAGGTTCAGTATTACTTCATAATTTCCATTATAATTACTTTAAATACTATTAAATTTATTGAATACATGGAATTGCTTGTCTCCTTAGTGAATCAGGACATTTAACCAATTATCATAAATAAAGCTCAAAAGCATTGAGTACTTCAAGCTCCAAACAGCATCTATGATCTGCACATACCTTTAATATGATCTATAATAATGAACAAGTGTACTTATTTGTAGCTTTTTGGCAGCTGGATTAGCTTATCTTTGGAGGTCTCTTCCAACCCAAACTATTTTAAGATTCTATGATTCTACTCAGGAAGAAATTCATGACAGTACATTTAATGGCTACTTTAAATTTGTATGGGCTAGGAATTGGCTTTACTTGGGTGTTATAAGCTTTCATATGCTCACTAAAAATGAAATTCCATCAAAACCATGTTTGTTTCAGAGCTGCTTATTCCCTGGAGCATGTAGACTTTTCTGTCTCAGTTATCTGTAAAAGTTTCTCAGAGCAACGTTGCTAAAATGGAACAGCTGAATCTTTCACCTGTGCGAAAAATGACTCCATTTCAGAACCCAGGAATTTTAAAAACCAAATGAACAAACAAAAAATCCCCAAACAATGACAACTCTTATAGGTATGAAGCTAGTCTTTTATAGATACATTAGACCCATCTTTGCAGTTTGAGTGTTTCCATTCAGAAAACTAAGATAAAATCTCTGCTGGAAGTATCTCTTTGGTGCACAAAACATGTCTCATAGAAGTGAACTGAATGCTTTTAAAGCAAAGAAAATTATGGATTTTCTTTTTTCTTTTTTTTAATGTTAATTATGAAGAGATTATACAAAAATAAAGATTTTTGAGTACCTAAATAAATTGCTGAAAAAAATCTGAATTTTAAACATTTCTCACAAACTATGCTTAAAGTGTCCGTGTTGTGAATGTATATAAAAGATAGGCAGGTTGTCTCTTCCACTCTGTCTGGATATGTCACTGATGCATTTCTGCTAACCCATTTTTTCTATTACCCTTCCATGACACCAGAGTCCTTTTTTCTCCTACACAGTGTAAAAGTAATCAAGGAAATTCTGTGCAGAGACTTTTTCCTTGGGTGTTTTTTTTTTAATTTCTTTTTTAAGAGAAAATTCTTTCAACCTTTGTGGTAAGAAACACATAGAAATTTGTCACTCGGATATAACTGCTGGCTTTCTTTTAATCCTTGGCCTCTGAAAAATGTGAGTTTTAAGAATGATTTTCTAATTATATATTTCTAGGTATGCTCCTGAATGACAAATATTGCTTTAAGACCATAAAAGTGCGGTATTGTCCTTTAGCAAACAAAGGAAAGATAAACACACATTTGATCAAAGTACATTTGATCAAAACTTTACTGAAAGTAACTAGAGGTATTACTAAAGTGAAACACTTTCTAAGAATATCAAAATCAAGAAAACACTCTCCTCCCTTCTCCCTTGTTTTTTGAGCATAAAACCAAACCAAAACAAAACAAAATAACCCCCCCCACACACATATAATAGATTACAATAAAATACACCACTAAAATGACAAGAAAAAGACAATAGTTATTCTTTCAGTTTCTTAAGTTGTCTGTTCCAAACTTCAGGAACAGTTTCCACTGAACGAAAACTTTAGTGTTTGCAGAAAAAAAACCTGGAAAATACTGATATAGTCTTATATCTATATATAGGCTTATTGATAAATTATTCTATTATGTATGTATGTATGCTTATAGACATATATTTCCATATAGCCTAGTCATTGTTAGGATACCGTTTACGTAGTAAGCCTGTATAAGAAGCCTCATTTTGCCTCACAGGATATAGTGCATTTCTCTACCATGTAAATGCCTGAGAGCTTATCTTTCTTTATGAAAATGACCTTGAGGTGTGATCTTGAACTGCTCGGAACTTATCTTCACTCAAAGCACCACTAATAGACAGGATTATTTGACACACTGAAAGTTCATATGCTAGTTTTCTTCAAGTGTCATATTCTAAATCTGGACCTCTTTCCACACTAGTGTAGCTGAATACACAAAATATGCAGAAATCTGTAATTATGTAATGTCATTAGTGGCATGCACTGAGTAGTTTATTATATTACAATTCAACCTTTTTAATTATGTCATGAAATAAATATTATTCTACTATGTTATTAAACAAATTACTAAAATCTGCCCACTCACTAAATAAATCAGGCAATATAATTGAACATAAATAGCTTCTGGTACCAACCTAATCTGTTTAGATAGCAAAAACGTTCTTTTCATTTCTCTTGCTAAGTAGAGAGCTTTGGCAAGTCAGGAAAGGCTTCAGAACATTCTTCCTTTTCTTTGCAAACTGATGTCATATCCTCTAATTATTTGAACAGGGAAAAAAAATCACATATCTTGGTATTTAATGAAGAAACAGTTAATTTAAAATCACTTCTTAAAAAAGCTTGATAAGGCGTGAGTTGCTTTCAATAAAATGTAATCCCCTAATGTATGTATGTGTTGAGTTTAAAAGTGCTATTTAGTTTTAAACAAATTTATCAAAAAAAATTGATGTTTCATGAAAATTAAACATAAAGTTGTATTGGATAGCCTCTTAACTGAAACTTTTTATTGAAATATGCAACTATAGAATCTGAATTGTACTGTATTTCTATTCAAAAAAATAAGGATTACAAGAGAGGTAGAGATTAATTTGAGCTATTATTCTTCCGGGAAGAGATACAAAGGAAGATGGAATGAAAAATTTTGTATGAATCTGAGACAAAAGTAAAGTGTAAAGGCTTAAAATCTGAACATTATGACAGTTTTTGAAACTTCCTCCATTAATATATGGACTGAGAAACTATCTTAGATGCATGGGATTTAACTTTTCATTTATTTCCTCTTCTCTGAATTTAAAATAGTTCTTAAAATACTGGTGCAATATGAAACAATGAACTTTTCCATAACTACATGGGGCTGGGGCTTTGTCAAACATTGAGACAACATTTCTGTGCACACTGTCAATATTGACCCCTTCTTTTTCTGGTTTGCCATACTAAGCTGACATTTCATGTCATTAAAAATTTTTATTGTTTTGTATTACTGTTTTATGTTTCTATCCATTTAGAAGGGTTTTAGACAAGATCTCAGAAAACCTGATAGAACCTTTTATAATAAAACAAATAGGTCGTCTAAGACAGGAGGAATGAGGTGGTTTTGCTGCAGCATGGGGCAGAGTGTCTCATCCTTTCCAAGCAAATTCCTACTAGTTCTCCTATAGAATGAATGGCAAGATCATAGTCTTCTTGTGTGTTTACTGTTTGCTCTTAACAAAGAATGATTTATGGCTTGATCAAAGTCTATGTTTAAAAGTACCAAGAGGAGGGGAGGGGAGGGAGGGGAGATGGGAAGGGAAGGGAAGGGAAGGGAAGGAAATATGTGACAGTCCTCATGGATGCGTATATACAGATACATCATTTTGTGGAAGACTGAAGTAGATTATGTCTAAATTTCCAGTTGCCTTCGTTACTTGGTCTACTGCATATTACTATTCATTTCTACAAGATACTGAATTGCAGAGGCCAGAAGTTGCTGATGTAGCCATTAATTTTGTTTCTCCTTGAAGTCCATAGTGCTGGTAGAGGGAAAATTAAGGACAGAGATTCATGCAGATCAGCTCTGTTTAATACTGTGTGCTGTATTTATGGTTCTCTCATCTGCAGATAAGGCAGTAAAAGACAAAAGTTGGTGCAAGTCGAAACATTTTGAAAGCTTTGCATACAGATATTTATTTGTTGAAGACAAAATATTTGTGGGGAGCATACAGTTTCTGATCAAAGGAGATAAATTTCAGTTAAGGAATAAAGAGGTAACCAGTGAAAAGAGCTGGTTTTCACATTATGCATCAAATGTAATTTTCTCACTAAGCACTGCTATTTTGTCTATTTGCTTGTTTTGATATTTGCTTAGTAATAGATGGATTTTTTTTTATGTGTAATATTGAACGCATACAGAAAAACTTAGGCATTTTAAACATATAAGAAAGATTTGTCCTCTTTTATTGTATATTTCCAGTCACTTTCACCTACTGTCAATACCTTAGTATAGCTGCAGTCCTGTCATAATAATACTACAAGCCAATAACAGTCTTTGCTCTGTTAAACTTGTCACTTTTGGCAGCTCTACTCTTTCTTTTGTCATATTTTTCAACTATCTGCTTGATGCAAATAGAAAAAATGAGCCATCATTCAGTATGAGAAAGACATGAACATATTAAAGTAGATGCAATGAAGAGACACAAAGAAGAATAAAGGACTAGATCTTTACCAAAAAGGAGAGGCTGACAGAGCTGGGACATTTCGACTTGGAGAAGTGAAAGCTCAGGTGGATTTTATCCATGTCCATAAACACTTGATGGGGAAAGTAAAGAAGATTTTACATAGTCCTGAGCAACCTGCCCTCGATGTACCTGCTCTGAGTAAGAGGTTGGACAAAAAGTTCTCCAGATGTGTCTTCCAGTCTCTGCAATTTCAATGATTGTCTAATTAAACTAATAATTAAAAAGTTTATTGATGTTAAATATGAACCCAATAAAAGATCTAGCAATTTTTAAACTAGTAGAGAGGAAAATTTATTCTACTGTTTGTAAAAAAGGCAAATTTTATGAAAGTTCTGACTTCTGATAAAATTTAGTAGGTCTAGGGTATTTCCTTAGAGCACATAAATTGACCTTAATTTTGAAATATGCCCCTTCAGGATTGCACCAGCTATGTGCATAGTGCCAAAATGTAGGAAATTTTAGTATTTATGTTAGGGAAAGGTAGGCTGAATATGTCTCCCTATAAGGGATAAGGATTTTGAGAAAGAGAAAACTGTAAGTCTCTTCATACCTTTACAGAGTATAAAATCTGTACTATTATCTAGTTTCTTTCAATGTGTACCATTTCTTTTTCATAAACAAGAAGTGGGAATGTTCCCCTGTCTCTGCTTAGGACACTTCCCTATACACTTACTTTTACTAAAATAAAAATTATTTTTCCATATGAAATTGTTATCTTGTGGTTTTCAAACAAACAAACAAACAAACACGTGACAGCCAGCCAGGCAAACTCCCTCTTTGTTTCTATTAAACTCTTCAATTCTATCCTTTCAAGTACCTTCCTTCCAGAGTTATTGCTCCCTTAATTCAGTGAAAATATTTGTCTTCCATGAACAATGATTCCTGCTCTTCCAAATTCCACTTATCTGTGAGCAATACCTATCTCTCAAACTTTTCAGTATGTCAAATGACTATGCAAACCCAACCACCACCCCCAGCCAAGATCTAGGGAGTCTGAAATTACATGACATCAAGTAACTAAGAAATAGAGATAATGTGCTTTCTCATGCTTGTGTATAAATCAGTAAGGCTAAATAGTTGGTATTTACCAGCCAGAGCAATAGACAATAAGGTAATTGCTAGTCTTAGTAATGACTGAATCCTTGAATTCAGCTAGAAATCTGTGAACACAGTAATTAATGTCTTGCATAACACAGCTGCCAAAAGCACTTTTCTTTCTGACGTGAAGTTTTATTAGTCATTTGTAAGTGATTAATGATATCTAAGATTTTGTCACTTCAGTGAACAAAGGAAACTTCTGATGCAGTATGTGTATGGAGCCTAATTTGATGGGTCAATGAAAGTCTTTCTGCTCCTCTTCTACATTTGTTTTCTGTTTACCTTTCTGAAGCTACATAGTGAAAAGAAATTCTTGTGCTATGAGGAGATATGACCAATTTCAGTTTAAAATCGCTTTGATGAGGCTTCTATTTGTCATCAGCTTTGAATTAATCTTTAAAATAAATGTCTTATAAAGAAAGTTATTTAAAATCTATCTCATCCAGGCTAATATCATGCTGAGTAATTAGATTACATTTCTGTGCAACTATACCAGCCTTCTCTTTTATAAACCTTTTCCCAGATTCACAAAAATATTCCCATCTCAAAGACTAACCTGACTTTCTAAAGTTCTCCAGAAAAGTTATGTTACTATCTTTGCTTTAAAATTTCTTAGGTGCATCTTTGTCCATATTTATAGTTTACTATTTATTAAGGAGAAGAAAAGCACCTTTTAGCATTTCTAATTATTGATGATGTTAATATACAAGAAAACCCAAACACAGTAAAAGCTAAGATAATTGCTAAAACAACTCCTTCAAATCACGGAATAAAGGGGAAAAATCAGCTTTAATATTAAGTGGTTCACATACAACAGCTAACAGTCACAAACATTAGAGACAAGGCTGAATTATTACCCATCTGTTACTGAGTAAGCTTAACATTATGATTGTATATTGTGATCCACAAAATATGCAAACTTTACTAACAGCCACAGAAACAACAGTAACAAAAAAAAAAGCTTTTCAGCAAGGATGAGAAAATATGATCTTGATTACAATACATTAATTATTGATATTGGTTGAGTTGGAGTTGTGAAAATATGTTTGATAAACTTCCATATTTTTTGGTCATTTGTTTTGTTTGTTTGATTGGTTGGTTTGGTGTTTCTGTTGTTAGGGTTATTTTTTGTTTTTTTGGGGTTTGTTTGGTTTTTTTTTAATCTGTGCAGATATCTATTTTAATGGAAAAACTTATTTTATGTGAAACTAATTTCTTATAAATCCTGCTCAAATGATTTTGAAATTAGAAAGCCATTATTTTGAGACTGAGGCCAATTGAAATCAGTTTGTGCCTTTCAATTGATTTAAAGGAGTGATGCCTGCAATTCTATTATCAAATTATTTGTGATATAACGAGCTTCCTTCCCTATTTTTAGGCTTTTTTTCTACTGTATATTTTTCTGTATGTTTTAACTGACCTTACAAAGTAGCAGTATCATTGTATGTAATAAATACGCTTTACTAAAAAGAAAATAAAATCACCACTGAAAATCACTAGTCTTTTAAAGGAAGTTCACAAACTGTCGTGACCATTTCATGACTGGTGGTATAACAGAGGTTGTGTAGCCAAGCAAGCACATTCCAAGCAAATCCTGCTAACAGCCAAAAGGGTTCTCAATTAAGTAGAGCAGGTCTGAGGACAAACAAAACAATTGCCTAAGTAACAAAGTGATACTGCTTACAGGGAAATGACACTAACAATTTAAGTATTACTGCAAGCCAAGCAGTTTTCAGGAAAGAGATGTTTCTTACCCTTAGTTCTATTACCTCCTCTGCATGAAAAGCAGTTTAATTTATCTTTTGAATTGTAGTCTACTATAAATTTTATAGGTCATAAAAGGATAACTTTAATCTGGACTCCGTGTAATAAATGTAGCATTATTTTCTGAGAAGGCTGAACTCACTACTCTTTTTTCTTCACATTCTAGTGAATTTCAACACAATATAACAATTATAATTCCTATAGAATAGGGATTATGAGACAGATATTTTAAGGGGTTATAATGTGGCTATTTTAAATAAAAACTTCATACTCAACATACACTTTTAGATCATATTTTTTGTTCCAATACATGTAGTTTATCTTCATCATATATTCTTATGTAGGAATATATTATTTATGTTCTTCATATTTATTTCCATATTTATTTGTATCCTTATATCCTTAATAAAAAAGGAATTATATTGTTTTAAACATTTTAAATATGTCTAACTTCCTCTTTCCTATTTTCTTATAATTTCAGGTTGTATTGTAT
Organism: Neopelma chrysocephalum; assembly: GCF_003984885.1. Classification (NCBI taxonomy): domain Eukaryota; kingdom Metazoa; phylum Chordata; class Aves; order Passeriformes; family Pipridae; genus Neopelma; species Neopelma chrysocephalum. Next base: position 43,557,625 of record NW_020897694.1, on the reverse strand, counting down.
ATCATGCTCCTGAAAAGGGAGCACTGTGTAAACCGAAGCAGTAATAGATGAAAAAGCTCTATATCAACAGTTTAAGTTAAATTTGATTCTTTCTGTTGGAAATATTTATGAGATATTCATGCATATCCAGGCTTTCCAGATGAAAATATTCTTGTAAAGAATACTTTGAATCACATCTGTGTGCAGCATTCTGCACTCTGTTCAGCAAACCCACCAAAATCTGAAGTTTCATTTTCCGTAGTAGTGGAGTCTCTTCCCTATGGTGTCAATTTTCCAGTTATTTAAACACTGGTCTCCCGGTAGCACCAGATGCAACTGACCAATAAGAAATAGCTGGTGTTCATTTTAAAGGTTCTATATTTCCACTTATCCTGCAATCAAGATGCTGTTCCAAGTAGCTGTTTTGAAACTGGAAATATGTATGCCAAATGGACAAAGAAAATCACGGGGTCCAGAAAGACGGAAAAGATTGAAAATCAATATCCCTTCTAAGCTTGAAAGAAGAAAATAAATACCCCATACACAACTCAGAAAACAGTTTTTCCCTCTGTACTTACCATTTCTTCTTATTTTATTGCAGTGTCCTACACAAGGGTATATAACACCTACAGCCCTCATGAATTTGTCAACAACAAACTGTGTCAAACCAATCTAATATCTTCCCATGACACAGGAACAGCCTTGTGGCAAGAGACAAAAAAGATGTCATGTCTTGACTCTGGTGCAGTTTTTGATGCTGTTTCACATGACATTCTCTTAATGAAGTTCAGAAAATATAATCTGGTGGAAGCTGTTACAAAATGCAAATACTTTTCCAAAAATAGCACAACTGTTTTACTAGCACAAAAAAAGGATGACTAAACTGAGAACCTCTATCTGCAGCCAGAGAATATTGTCAGAGTTGACCAGATATCGTAGGAAATAGTGTATTTGCTAAATTTTCAGATATACAAAACTGGAAAAGGTTGCCAGGGTATTGGAAGGATAAGAATTCAGAGGGCTCATAATGAACTGGGAAAAAGGTTGGAAAAACAGGATACAATTTATAAGATATAAAAAAGAGTAAGTGTAGGAAAGAACTGCATATCAACAGAAAAAAAACATGTTAAGTGGGTAATATAGGTGCATAACAGACCTACAGACCAAAGTCTGGGGAATAAACACAAAGTATCAGTTGACTTTTTTTTGATTGGAAAAAAAAAAGAAAAAAAAGAAAGGTAAATAGCCTACCTATCCCATCCATTTTAGATGAGTAAATTGATCAACCTGATTAGGCAGGTGAACTAGACCTTATAGAGAAAACCTAAAAGCCTACTAAAAATTTCACTAACATTTGTCCACGCACATCTGCCTGCTATACAACATAATATTGACAGGACAATAAACAAGTGATAGGGTTATATATTATAATAAAATAATAGAGAAAACCTTCACCTATCTATTTTGAAATTATCAAATGTCTATTTTTAAAAGATTTTGACTTAAAAAAAAAAAAGATAAATTGTGTTAGTTATACTTCTTTCAACAGGCTTCAAGGTAAATCTGTACACTGGAGTAAAAACAGGTTCAATAAGGAAACTGAGTCACTAGACCAGTCAATATCTCTATCGTTTTAAGGTTATCATAATTGCTGGGGGTTTATATTCTTTTTTTCGAGTTCAGGATATAATAAGTCATTGTGGATAAGCCTTCAAAGTGAAGGCACCCTTTACCCTCTGGTCCTCTTCAGTACCATATTCTGGACAGTGTTGTGTTCTCCAGCTCTCACAGGCTGCTAACATTCTGCCTCTGCACATGCAATACCTGCAACCACTATGATGGGATACAAACACAGGGTATCACAAGGAGAAGAGATATGATATAACATCAATTATTATATAAAATGGATACAAACAGTCTCTGACACCTGGCCTTGGGAAAAGAAGATGGTCCTAGCCTCTGCTCATAAAATTAGATTCATGCTGCCTTAAAAAGGACATGTATGTCCTTTGGAAGGACACATGAACACAGAGTGCAGTGTTATTAAACAAAGTATGATAAAACCAATTTGATTACAGCCAAATATGAATATAGTTCTATGCAACATTCATTCCTGAGGCTTGTAGGTTTTCCATGTACAGGCTAAGATGAAAGGAATCTCAGTAAAAAGACTAAGAGAAAGGGAAAGCTCATGCAAGGAAAAGGAAGTTTTCCTTTTCTGGTTTTAACCCGCCCATGAAAATAGATTCCTGAAAAAGGACTATATTGTTATATCACAAGCTCTTTAGGCATCGCTGTTGAAATTAGTTAAATTAAACACAACAACAACTACAACAAAAAAGTCCTGATAAGGACTGTTGCAAAAATAGCTTAAAAAGTTGACTTATATATATGTACGAGATCAACTATTTCATCTAAGAATAATTCAAAACAAAAGTAGTTTATTTCTCCAGTAGGTAATATGCCTTCAGTAATCATCTCTCTCTGCATGCATAATAGCAGACAGTTCTGGAGCATCAATTAAATTGATTCATGAATAAAAAAAAGGATGGTGTTATGCTTTCCTCATCTTAAAAACAAACCCCATAATTCTCAGAAGAAGAAGGAAGACAAAAATAAAACAGTAAGAAATTAAAATATTAAAGGGCTTGTCATTGATACAGACATCCAGTGTCAGCCTTGCTAAATCTGAAAACAGTAGATCTGAGACAAAAATATTCTGGTTCCTGGTAAGGTAAAATGAAAAATGCCATTATCAATTATGCACTTGTGCATTTTTCTAACATACTGTGGTTTACATGTTTTCTGAGGTTTTTCAATGGGATGCAAAATTACTAAGACAAAATTAAATTCTTGATGTTACTAAAACACGTGCAGGAATGAGATTTATTTATTGAAACACTACAAGTTAGTTATGCCAAAAATAGTACAGTCTTTTAAATCCTTTGTTAATGCACTAATGGACATGCCCACCAAATATTAATCTTCTGGTTGAAAATTCACACCCTATCTAGTGGAGCTTAGTTGATTTAGCATAGTGAACTTGCTGCAGAAAAGTGTTCTGACACAAAAAAGCTTTATTCAAGGAAGACAAAACAACCAGGGAAAACAGATCTAGTCAAGTAAACTTAAATTGGTTATTTAATGGTTTCCTGACTTGTTTTCAGCCTGCTAAAGAAACATTTTCCTCTTTAGTCTACCAAAGTTTTAAGTGAAATATAATGTAAAGGGGTATAATATATAGGCACCTTATAGTTGTTAATATTGAAAATTCTGGGGTTTTGTGTTCTATTTATCTATTTATTTGGTTTTCTAAAAGAGAAAAATGTTTCATCCTTCATTATACTATGAGCTTGCAGCCCAGAAAGCCAATTTTATCCTGGGCTGTATCAAAAGGAATGTTGGCAGTAAGTCAAGGAGGTGATTGTCTCACTCCACTCCCATGAAATTCCAGCTGGAGTACTATGTTCGACTCTGAGGCCCTCAACATAAGAAGAATTAGTTGTTGGAGTGAGAATTAGAATGTTGGAGTGAGCCCAGAGGAGGGTCATGAAGATGATCAGAGTTCTGGAACACCTCTGCTATGAAGTCAGACTGATAGAGTTGGGGTTCTTCAGCCTGAAGCAGGGAAGGCTCTGGGGAGACCTTTTTACAAAGATGAGACTTTTTACAAATGATGTAGTGATAGGACAAGGGGTATTGGCTTTTACACTGAGAGTAGGTGTGAATTAGATATTAGGGAGAAATTCTTTACTGCGAGGGTGCTGAGGCACTGGAACAGGTTTCCCAGAGAAGCTGTGGATGACTCATCACTGGAAGTGCTCGAGGTCAGATTGGATGGGTCTTTGAGCAACCTGATCTAGTGAAAGATGTCCCTGCCCATAGTTGGGATTTGGACTACCTGATATTTTAAGGTCTCCTCCAAATCAAACCATTCTATGTTTCTATGGTTCTAAAAATATATACTAAACATTTAGGACCTGAGGTATTCTGTAATATTTTTTAACTCAGGATATTCAAACTTATTGGAGAGGGGAAAGGGGGAAGTATCAGATTTTCTAATTTACCTTTTATTTACCTCAGAGACCAGTTGCTATTGAAAATATGATTATGTCAAACAGTTATTTCTCTCTCTAGGCTCAGAAATCTTTTTCTACAACCTGATACATACCATAGATTGCTTGAATTTAAATAAAACAATAGAAGAATGGGTTGCAGAGCAGCCACTTCCAAACCTTAAAGTGCTCTTGATCTGAATCATTCTTTCAAGAAAGTTTATTTCCCCTCTCTGTTTCTTGGGGTATCATGTCACTAACTTACATATCTTTGTTTGTCTTGACATTCACTCTTCTCATATCTCCATGTAGTCGATCAGTTCTTGGCAACTACTTTATAATGTTCATGATCCCAGGGTATCATCAACACTAAAACCAGAATTCAATCAAGCAGTAAATTTATAGTCTGGATCAGACTAAGAAGATTATATACCTGCTCCGTAATAATAATGTGAAGGGTTGCCATAAGCAAACAATACCAAATTCAATGCCTGCCAATGAATTTTCATGAAGATTCAGTGGTTCTCAAACAGTAAAAGTTGACTAAACAGCACATCTCTATTTATATTCTGTAATGGAAATTTTAGGAAAGCATCCAGTGTGTATTATATGGGCTAAAGTGCATTTTGGCTTTGTCTTCATAATCTAGGGTCAAGCTGTGCAATGTAATCAGGATGCAATATAAGTTTAAAAGTGAATTCAGGAGAGGTGATTGAAGGATGTAAAATCTTTTATGAGGAGCTTTGATACACTCTAATTTGGTATCATCACAATAAAAGCATACAGTACATGCTGGATTTGTGGTAAAGGTGTGATAGTGTGATGGGGAAAAGGCTGGAAGGAAGTTGTTGACATTAGTAAAGGATGCAATGCTGTAAGAAAAGTTAGGGAATGGGGTTGCATGGAAATAAAAGGACAGTTTCTTGAGGTAAATACAGCTATGAACATGCTAGAATCATTTACCATCTGTGAAACTATATCTTCTGCTCACTCACTGCAAGGTACGCAAACACTTTTGAACTAGTGTTAGTTGTTGTCCCAGGATGATGTGGTGTTGCACAGCAACAGATGGATAGGGCGTTTGTTACAATATCAATGTATTGCATCTTTGTTGTCATTCACTGTCTGGTTGGTGATGTCAGCCTTCATTACACCTATCGACACAAAGGAGTCTCTGACTAAGTCCGATGAGATTTCCTGAACTGCTGCTCTGGTGTGTTCTTATAACCAGTTAGCCCACACCAACTGTGACTACTCCAGTTCATTCACAATCTGTTTCTATTGACTAGTTTAAACTACCTGCAAACCAAATCCCAACTAATCCCAACTAATCCATATCCTAATTAACGTATTTTAAATACTGAAAAGGCTGCCCTATTTATCCATTCCTGACTATTTACATATACTTAATCTATGAACAGTTTACTCAATTCCACAGCAGTAACAACCTCCAGAAGTACCTGTGACAGCCAGATTCTCCTCCCAGCATGCAAAAACATCTATTTATGAGTCTATCCAGAGCAGGGGTTGCCTGGAGGGAATCTCCAGGGCTGACTGAAACTCCCGCCTTGAGAACTCTTATAACACTAAGTCGAGCATTTTTCCATGAAGATGGTTAATACTTCAGTTAAAGACTTATCTCAAGTGACTTTATTGTCCCAAAGATGTTTTTAGACCATATAAGAAAATGGTGTCTAAATGTGTTAGGTAAGCATGCAAGGCCAACTCTGATCTCCTGCTACCCCACAATTGAAACCACGTAGAAAACTTCAATTCTGTGCTGATATTACAAATGTTAATTAAAATCTGTAGAGATTCTATTAAAAAGGGCACAAGAAAGGAGAGAACAGGCTGTCAGGAGAGTCTCTCTTGCCTTTGCCCATTACCTGCCCCATGCAATATTTCTCTTGCGCATTGTCCCCTACTACCTCCGTACTATGTCAACCACTTGTTTTCTATGCTACATGACTTTACCTGAGCAATGCTCTAACCCATCTGAGATCACCTGGATGTCCCATTTAAAACTCCTTGTCATTTACACCCCATCAAATATTGCCTAAAAGACTGGGAAGACGACTGAGAACAACACTGTGCTTCTCCACTGTGGATCACACAAAGCACTTGTGCCTTAGCCACTGGTCTTAAAAACAAATGTAACCGAACAAAAAAATACCACCACCCCCCAACTAAAAATCAACAACACCAACAAAAGCTCCACAGTCCTTTCATGCAGCTACTCCCGAAGATATTTTAGTCTCTGGCTTCTGGCTGGACAGAACATGCTGACTCAGTAAGAGCAATTGAGCTATGAAAGTAAGCGAAGTTCGAGATTTTGTGGTTAAATAATTGGAAGCACAGTCATTACCCCATTTGAGTGGGTTTGATTTATTACTCCAAAGTTTCTAACTCCCCCATCAAGTTGTGAACCTTGATTCCATTTCAGAAAACATTTAGGAACCATCACTTATTACTGGACCCAGTCCAAAAGCCAGCTACACTGATTTCTATTGCTCTGCTTTCTTTTTCTTTTTTTTTATGAGAATGTTTGGTAAAAAGAATGGAAAGATATAAGGCTTGACACTTGGTAAAAAGAAAACAAAACAAAACAAAAAAATCAACCAACCAACCAACCAACCAAAAACCCCCAGAAAACCCACAAACCCCAAACATATAACAAGAAAAAAAAAAAAAAAAAGAAAAAAAAAGAGAAAGAAAAAAACAATGGTTTAAAAATAAATTAATAAATGGGGGCCAACTCTCTTTTACTTTTGTTTTTATTATGGATATTTACTTTGTGGTAATCTGCAAGAAAGTAATTCCCTAATGCACTGAAATCTTTATGATATAAAGTGTTATTGTTCATTCACTTACTGTGCTAACTGTTGAAAAGAAACTGTCTTAATTCATACTCAAAGGATGCTCACTACATAATCTATACAGTAGTAATAAAAAATAAAGTTTAACATTACACATCTTTTTGGCCTCTCTGTAGTGTGTGTAAGAGTAGAATCCATCTGACATGATTACGACAACCACAGGTTATGGCCATTAGGAAAATGGTTTGCTCTATACTTCTAGAAAGTTTTTTTTAATTTTTTTTTTGAAAAGTCATGTTTTAACTACTCAACCAGAAAGTGGTAGTCCCCTGTGTTACTTTAAATTATGCTGAAGGGTATTTCAAAATCATATGAAAGAATAGAAAGAAGATCCAAATCTCAACGTTTGATAGAAGTAAGATTGTTTATTTTTCTTTTAAAATGTAAAATGATAAACTGCAGCTCCTTTATAATATTGCACTGTGTATTTCAAACTTTTTGTCACTGTACAGGTAAAACAGGAAATACTTAGCAAAAGGAAATAAAACTAAAATCAGAGACCATAATTTTAACCTTATAGAGGTGAATTTGAATAAATTTCTATCTATAATATTTTGAAGCTCAGTTTTGTGCTTTAAAAAACCAAAATTTTGGTCCAACTACTGCTTTCTTAATTTGATAAAACAGATTTCTGCTCCATTGCCAAATAGAAATATTTCATTGAAGTTTACTGTAGTGGTATATTAAATAGCATACTTACCATTTAATTTTATTAGAGCATCAAGAAAAAAATTTTCCCCTCAAAAAAGGTCATATCTATTGAGTGAGACTATTTGAGGTACAAAATATGGAAAACTAAAGATCACTGTGAATAATTTTTTTTTTCAAAATCAGTGATAAGCCTATTTAAGACAGAGTTGATATTTATCTGATCATCTTCAAAAAATTAAATTCTTCTGAATTATTTCTAAAAATTTAACCCTTACTATATGCAATAATATCTTCTGATTCTGCCTCTTCAGACTATCTTACCTTTTGGCTTGTTTTCAGTGTTTCATTCAGATTTTTATGCAACATTTCTGACAGAAAAAGGCAATATTATGAATTGGTAAGCAATTATTTTCCTTGGAAATATTCAACTGATGATAATCTTTCTAAGCATATATTTTTTAAATTATTGCATTAAAAATAGAAATAATAGCAGTCTTAAGCAACTTATTTGAAATATAAAAGGCAGAGTACAATAAAGGAGCAATTTGATACAAAATACCATCAAGTCAGATTCAGAAAAATTTGAACCTTGCCTACTACATTTTTTCTTTTAGCTTTAGTATGAATTGCCCCTAGAACATATAATGGAAAATAACTACACTGAGCACATCCAGTCTCTCATATATCCTTGAGACATTAGTGAATAGGAAGACAAATATTTCAGTTTATTCTGAGGGAAGTTTCACCCTTTTGAGGAGTAGGTTAGATTCACAAAATAGGACTTTAGGTCTTGTTTAACATGGATAGGAATTAGGTCAATTAATAGTTCTTGAGAGAAGTTTAAAGCAAGTAGCCTTAACTTTGCCAGTTGTTAATATAGTCTTGGTTAACTCAACATAGCTTAATCTTGTTGAGTTAAGACTCTCTCTCTCTCCCCCTCTCTCCCTCTCTCCCTCCCTTTCTCCCTCCTTCCCCCTTCCCTCCTTTCCATAAAGAAAGGTGGGAAGACTTTTGTCTACTGTCTGTCCAAAACGCCTTGAGAAGCAGATAAGTTCAATGTGTTCAGTCAGAGGATCACTGTTGATCTGCTTAGTTAATGTAAGAGAAATAATTAGTAAATACAAAATCAAACTGAATATGAGATGAGAGGGTGGTGAAGGGATGTGGGTATAACTGTAGCAAACATCTAGACAGATCTTGTGCTCTTACAATGTAAGAAAATGTATTTATTGCCTGCTGCTTAGTTAGGGTAATTAGGGTAGGATAAGGTCTATTTAATGTGGGCATACAACCTGGATATAAAATAAAGCACTTAAGAAAACAATCCACAGGAAGCAAATGCCTAAACCATTGATTGAGATTGAAGAAGGCATCTGTCTTTGAGAGCTTTTAACAAGATTTTTCTCTCCTAGCCTGGGCACTTGCCTCAATAGAGATGAAAATAAAAGTTCAATTTAGTACCTAAGTTGAGCAGTCCAATTCTTGTTCTGAGTCTCTTTTAATAAATAAAGACTTTTAGTGATATAGTCATTACTGAAAACCATGAGTCAATTAATTCTCCACAGTAGCAGAGAAAGTTCTTCTGTATAAAAATACAGATCTGCATTGCACTGAGCAGATTTATAAAGCATGGTGGGATGTAACGATTTATATGCATTACAAAAGCTAAGAAAAATGGAAGACAGCCTTCCATTAAGAAAACTGTACAGAGAGCAAGGCAAAATAAGAAGACTAAAATCAACAATCATTTTACCCAACTCCTACACAGCTGGGTGTTCCTCTAAACTGAAATATTAGGTAGCGTTGTTCACCTTTAAATTCTCTTCTGCGGAAACTAAAATAGGCTGTCACCATACCATAAGCTTCCAGTAGAGGTAGTGGTAAACTGCAGGTGTAGTCTTCAGCTCTCTAGTTTTATGTTAAAAATATCAAAGATAAAATAGGCTGTTATTTTTGTTTTCTCCTTATGTTCTCCTATGCCCATTGCTAGAGGTTTTTTATGGTATATGTATTTTTTTGCAAACGTAGCAGAAATCAGGAATTTTATTAAACAAAAAAAGGACTTTATACTTAAATTTCTTCCCCTATAATTCAGCATAAATTTAAATAGAAACATTTATTGACCAATAAGTGAAACAAAATGGATTTTTTCTCTAAACATAAGCAGTGAATACTTTCTTTAAAGTAATGAATAGGTAGGTACAATGAAAAAAACTATCCTAGATAACAGTGTTAATTAAAATTTTAATTGTATCTGTATGAATTACCAAGGGCAGAAGAAAAATCATATACAGAACATTGCCTGATGTTTTGGGTTTCTTTATTTTTTATTCTTTCTTTTTCTTTATTTTCCTCCCTCTATTCTTTTTAACTATTTCTGGAAGCTCATTCAGCTCAACTGGAGAGTGCAAGAGCATCCCCTGCAGGAACATTTCATCCCACACTGATTTTCTTGTCTACAGTGTTTTTTCTTCTGTTAATTTGTATTCATCTTGCATGGTGCACAGTAATTGTGTCTAGAGAATTAGAGAGGGATGGCTATTGCAGTGGTAATAGAATTACTATCAGTGTTCTAAGCTGGTAAAAGGATTGTGAGTTTCAGTCAGAGGATTTAAAAACACATGCTGAAATGTATATCGGGATCTCTTTTCTGCAGCACTCCTTATAGATGTATTTTTCTTTGGGGTTATAAATAAGATCGTTTAAAGTCAGCAAATGTTGCTAAAAATATGATACTAGAACTCTCTGAAAAAGCAGCCTTAGGTTTGTACATGATAACAACATATAAATGTGCACACATTCTGAAGTGATTGAACTGTCTCCTTAAGTGCCCTTGAATTCAGAGGGAACTGCGATTCACTGACTACAACAGTAGCTACTAGTTGCTATTTTATACCACTCTTTTTTTTCTTCTAGTATGTTCTTTCTGACTTAATCTCCCCTGCTTTATTTAAATAAAAGTAAAAAGAAAAAAGTTATCATCATTAAATGTCAACATATCATAGGTATGGCCAAAAACTCTGACCCATGTGCTGCTTTAATATGTGTTGATAATAATTTTCAAGTCCTGCTACAAGTGCTATGGATTTGATAATATTCTGAGAGCAACATTTTAATTAGCACATATATAGTATTAAAATTTTCAGTGAACTATTTATATTATAAAAATCAACAATAAAATCCAGACAAATTATGTCTTTTGACCTCTCAAGGTGTTGATATCCTACCTATAAGAACTAATATCTAAATCTGTAAACCTGGCTTCAACATAAGATGGTATAAAAAAATTGAACTATTTCACCTTTTTTCTGCAGAAAGATCCATCTTTTCAGTCTAAGGGGAACTACAGATAATCCAAAATTTGTGCTCATAGAAACAACGTGAATAAAATTAATTTGTAGAAAATTACTAAATGTTATAAGAAAGAGAAATTGGTTGTTTAACTGGGTATTTTTCTCTCCTTTCCCTGAATACTGTAGAGAGCCAGGGTGCCATATAGAAAAGAATAATATACAATGCCTGATAAGGATTTGGGACTTGAAATGGAATTCAGTGAAATCTACAAGCTTTTTTAAAATGAGAAGTTGAGTAAGGACCTCAGTATGTCCTGCAGCTCTTGTTCTTTGTTCTGTTAATCTGGCTTTTTCTCATTCCTCATTTGCAAAGCTAGAAGACACACATTTGTATCATTTCTTGAAGAAGCAAAGCAGTGTTCTTTCCCTCACAAATGGTTGGTAGTAATCAGGAGCTAGTCTTTCCCTTGTCCCTTTTTGGTTCACTCACTGCACAGAGATTGGAAACCCTAGAGGAAGAGGAGCTATTTGAACACTCAGATTCCCATAATATACAACAAATTATGGAATACTCTACTGAAGAAGAGAGTTTCTGTTTTGTTGTTTGTTTTTTTTTAAGAAATTATTAGTTTTCAGACCCTTCTGAAACAGCCCGTAACAAATTTCTCCTATCTCTGATATAAAGCAAATTATTAGTAGGTCTTTGAGAAACTGAAAAGTTGAGTACAGTTCTTAAATCCCACTTTAATTTTGCCTTAGATGCCGTATCTTTTTGTAGACATTGCTCAACTATTTACAGATAAAATTTTCTTCAAAATTTGTCTTTTTATTTTCTCACTAATCAGCTGAGATTTTCCACAGAATCATGCTATAAACAGTAGTTAGAAGTTACAATGAACATTTTAGTCATCAGTTTTGATGTCTAGGCAGTAGTCTATCCCATTACTGGACCGAAAAATATCGTTCTTTTGTACTCAGAATTTTGTGATATTATCACACTAGAACTCTGTCGCAGGGTATCTTGTCTTGAGGCCTGGTCCGGTGGGGGAAGAAAGACGCACAAGACACACAAGGATAGTGAGACGAGATGTCTGCCTGCTCAGTGCAGCAGGCAGCCTTTATTGAGTTTGCCAACTTCACACACAACACAAACATATTCCCACAACAACACCCAGGAATCCAAGCACCTGCACATTATCAAACCGTCTTAACCTTGTACTCCCTGCAACCCAAGGCCGTGTCCATGGAAACCATCTAACCAGCTCCACTGCTCCCATGGAACATGGCCTCACTTTTGCACTACCTCAAACTTTAATTGTGGGGCTTCCCCCCACAGAACTCATTTCCACCGTTTGTCCTGTTACAGACTATTTTAGAACTTCAGGCTCATTGACAAAACACATCCAAAATTTCTTCTCTGATAATCTGTAGCCTGATAGCCTCTGATAATCTAATGAGTTTATGTTGTTCTTTGGACTGTGGTATTCGATTTTCTCTATTGCCTTTATTCCCCTACTATATCAAAGAGAGAAGAAAATAAAGCTACTTACAAGCTCATTCTGTAAGACTTGTCTTGATCTTTGATCATTATAGCATCTCTTCTTTATAACTTTCCAAAGTGTATTTGTATATTTCTTTTTTAAAGCATAGTCAGAACTATACAAAAAAGCACATTAGAACTATCTCCTTAGGATTTCTCATCCCTCCCTTACTGTATATTCTTCATTCATGTGTCCTAATATTGCCAGGCATCTTTTATGCTCACATATCATTTGTTTCTATTTGTTAACCTCTTCCATTGGAAAAAAATTGCCAAGTAATCCTGTTTGATCTGGATGCTATAAGGACTTTAAATAATTTGGCAGTAGTATACTTACCTGCTGAATCTATTTAAATGTTAATTTAATTTAACTGTCTTAGAGGTTTTTCCATTCAAAAGTTAAGGTGGAATTTGCTAGCTTGCAATGCACTTTTTAGGCTTTCATATTGTATTTAATATTTACATAATTTCCTTCTTTGCTTTTTCCATTTTGTATTTACATGAATTCCAAAATAAATTGTGCTTTGTGCTGCTTTACTAGCAGAGGACTTCAGATGTTTAAATACAGGTGACTAGTGTGGTTTGAATGCCCTAGCATATCTGAAAGACAGTCTAGGTAACAACTTTTCTGGCCTGGCAGCTGATTAATTGTCTTACTTCAAGAGATACACAGCAGTAACATGCTGATATTTGGGAAACGGCATCTCACTTCAAATTTTCTTTGTAAATGATCGTGTTGTTTTAATGATCTAGTGCTGTTTTAGCATCTGTATGGTATCCTCCTTGTGCTTCAGTTGCTATTGCAGAAAGATGTAGGTTTCCAATAAGATCTTTGTCCTACACATGTATCTGGTGTGTGTGTCTTAAATAACTTATCACGTTGCAAATACCACTGTTTTCCATGTTTAGCTAATACTACACAAATTACTATAAGTTTTCATCTTTATATTGTAGATTCAGGAGTCTTCATGTAAACCAGGAGTTTTAAGCTCTCAAGGTTTATAAAACAGACATTAAGTAGGTCAAAAAGATCTATACATAGGCAATAGACTCTTGAGATCTATCCAGGATAATAAAAAGTAGTCATTTATATATAGTTATCTGCGTAATTCTCCAGACTCTATTCACTTTTTAGTTGGGATATTAAAGCATTCGTCTTGAATTTGGTGTGCAGTGTCACTTCAAATGTTTCTAAACTAAGATATTCACATAGATTTAGTATATATGACACAAAGCAGATAGAAGTCCCATGCTCCCATAGCAGCACCTGAAAGCTACGTGGGATAACCTAGGACACCTCACATGTAGGTGAATATAGTCATTCCATAGGTCTGCACTAGCCCTCATGGAAGCTTGGACATGTAGCTCACTTGCTTATTTTGACCCTTAAATTTAGCTGTCTATAGTCTAGGGATAAATTTCATCAGTATTTTTTTAAGTATTACTCATTTAGAGAAGCAGTTATAGTTTTGGGGTTTGCTTGTTTGCTTTTAATGAAACACCTATCTGTTTAATTCTTAGAAAGATCTTAAGGGAAGTATTCTAACCTTAAAAGTCTCACCTTAAGATTAACTTGGTTTGGATCCCCAAAAGCAATACATTTTCTGAAAGAGACTTTAGCAGCTCTACTTCTTCCTCCTCAAGACTGGAAAAAAATAAGTCTCAACAAAATTGTACAAAAAGACCGTGTAATTCATTCTCTTGGCTCTGACAGTGACTGACAGTGAATGACTGAATAGATAAGAAAGAAAGAGTATCAGTTTCTTCCTCAGTCTACCTTCAGTACATTTTAGTGTTTTGCAAACCATAGACTTTTTGAGCAAAAAGTGAGGCCTTTTTATTCTGCAGACACTGCTAGACCTTTTCTTCTGTAGATATGATTTTTTTATCTGGAAATAATTAACATCCACAAAAAAAGTCTCTTTACAACTCTTAGCAGTGACTGCTGCAATGCTCATCTATAGCAGACAAGTTCAACAGGGAGATGGTATCTAAATACGACTGAAATTGGACAAGTGGATAAAGTGACAACTTATAGTCTTTTTCTAAGCAATATTTAGCAAGAGGCCTGGGTGGTGGTACCATTTTGGACAGCCTCAGAGAGAGAGCTGTACTACTGTTGTTTAGAAAGGTAGATTCTGGTTTGAGAGACAGGTAGTCCCAGACATATGACAGATACAAGTTGCTATTTCTGAAGCTCTTATGGATTACAGAGCCCTGTAGCACATTAGAAATCCTGGAGTGTACTGCTCCTGTTCCTAGTAGTGAATTGATGAGATCAGATTCCTGTCACTGATCCAGACAATATTGTCACTTTCAGGCCTCAAACAAGCACTTCTGTTCTGCTGAAGAAGAGAAGAAACCGTTCCTTGCTGAAAAAAAGCCAAGCATCTTTTCTTGCAGGTTTCTTTTTTACCCTGTTTTTTTATTGCTTAAAAAATGCGGAAATTTAGAACCTTTACAATGGTTTCAGGCAGGCAGAATAAATGCAGGCTGAAGGACAGATGCTGAAATACAGTCAGTTTCCAATTTTTTCATTATTTTATTTTATAAATATCACTACCACACAAAATTAAGCACCAACAGTAATGTTAGCTTTCTCTTTAATTTTGCAAAGTGGATAAAAACAAGCAAACATTCAAGACAACCCCAAAACCCACCCCCAAAACAAACACAGATACCCCCCCATTACAGAAATGGAGATCCAAGAAAGTATTTTAATTTAATTTTTGTCAATTATATGTTTTTAACAGCAATTAAGTCCATATTTTCCTTTCTGACTTTCAAAAGTATGTCTAATTTTACCATTTTTCAATGAAAAAGATTTATTTATTGTCTTGACCATTCAGGGAGAGTGACACGACTTTTAGAAGTCTTTGTGTCAGTATAATTCAGTATAACACTCTCTAAAATTCTGCATTGAGAGAATTACACTGATGCAGCAACAACTGTTTCCAAAGCATTTACCAGCTGCAAAAGTTACTAGCTAAATGTAATAAGTAACTCACTCAGAGACTAAAATGCTGATTCCTCTCAAATTCTTGATGGCAGACACATTAACTGGGAAGTCACTTGGCTTCAGTGGCTTTCTTTTAAATATTAAACTGCTGGAAGGCAATATCTCCTGTAATAAGAAGAATATGCACTAGCAGGTTTGAATAGTACAAACTATTTATTGCTGTTGTTTTAGAAATAGAAAAGCTAGCATATTTTAAAATAAGCGATCATGTCTTTTTTTCCTCTCTCAGTAAAATCATATTAGTTACTGACTAGTCTTCCGAGTGCACCAAAAAATTACTTATTTTAAATGTTGCCTATTAGAAATTATCCTCCAAATTCCAGGACAATAATACCTTAGGAAAATTGAAAAATTCAGGCAGGATATCTGGTTAAAATACTGCTTCAGTTCTGATATATATGGAATCTATAAACTTATACCCAAATCTAAATACAAATATATATATATATATATATATGTGAAATAAGGCTCTGGAATATGTGTCTTTCAGTTCCTCAACTTCTTCATATAAGCAGTTCTCACTATGCGTAGCCTATCAAGTCTTGGGCATAGAGAACCAGCTTAGAGGACCATGTCAGATATATCTTTTGCACTCTTGGTGGTCTCCTGCAGCTTCCCTCCTACCCTTACACTTTTTTCTGTTGAGACCGTAAATGCTTTAGTTTTCAACAATAAGGTAAATCACGTGTCTGAACTTCCTTCTGATTTGGTCAGATACACCTGTGTGCTGTTACTGCATTACAGACATCAAGGCTAGCTCCAAACAAGCTGGCATATTTATATAGCACACTGAAATGCAGAAAAATGCTCACTGAAATCTTTGGGAAAAGGAAGCTCTTATGTTAATACACAACTGCACCCCAGGTGATCAGTCTATAGATCACATAGATGAGATCTACAACTTGTACAGTTGTACATGAGTAATACACATAATAGGATTAGTTTGCATCTGGTTTCCTGATCTAGTTTATTCGCATTTCCTACCTGCTGTCCATGGTAGATTAGAATTAGTATCACACCTTTCTTTTACAGGGTTCATTATACAAGGTCTTCATCTCACCTAGACCTTAAATTTGTAGACATAAAACAGGCTCTGAACATACTGGAGTGAAAGCTGCCATTTTTATTAAAAGGTGATTGATAGGATAGACCACTGGTACAAAAAAAACATTCATATTAAAGAATCAGTGTCACAGGGGTTTTTTGTAATCTTACCTTCTTTAGTAAGTTTTAAAATGAGCTTCACAAAGGGTCATATTTAAATTATAATTTTAAAATATAATCAAAGAATAACTTGAAATATATTCATGTTGATTAAACTTACCTCTTTGGTGGTTTAGATTTTTAAGTTCTTGCCAGTATTAGAACAGAGTGATGGGCAATATATTGTGTATTAGTAATAAAGTCTAGTACAGATAGTAAAGCCAGTTGTATAAATAAATTAATTGGAGGAAATACAGATATTGTAAAGTAACTGGCAATAAAGTAGCTAAAAATTGTAAAGTATTTTAATAGGCTTTATTGACATACATTAGAAACACAAGGGCATAATCATCTAGGGTATATTGAGAGATGGTCAAAAAATTGTAATTTTTTTTTTCCTTGTGTTTAGTTCTTGGTGTTTCCAGGGTAAGGTCTGTATTACAATTGTCATTGATTCATATATTATTTAATTAAGTAACAAGCTTCAGGTGACTAGGAGTATTTCATGTGAGTTTGAGTACTGTATATTAGCTACGGGCAATTGTATCCTGTGTGCCTCTAATGTATGCATGTGTTATACCAAGTTTTGTGGTGGAGTAACAAGCATTTTACACAATCAAGAAAAATTGTTACCTCTTCGTGAACCACTGGGTAAATTGATAATTTTTGTTCCTTGAAATATTTCTGCTCTGCAAGAATTATATCATAAGAGCATTATGACCCAAACAGCCTTTGCTTGATTAGTTTGTTCTAATCACCTTAAACCACTAAGGAAAGTACAATATAAGATGTCTAAAAAATGTTGCCTTCATAGGGATGCTCTAATTGCTTCTTTTTAACTATTTAACTTTCCTTTGACCTGTTGAAGCACTATGATGACAACTGTAATTGTCATATATAAAGGAAATTTTCAAGGATCAAAAATTGTCTCACTATCTTTCAAGTGGGTGTTAGGATGTTTTTATGCTGCTGCCATGTGACTGTCCTGTTTACTTTTCAAACAGTACCCACTGAATTGAAATCAAACAGGTATAAAGAAACATTTTGCCTTCAGAAAAAAATAAAAATCACAGTATACCTCATTAACTACAATAAAATTCAGACTCTGTAGCTTATTACATAGCTGTTCAAGTCAAGTGCAGTAAGCATGTAAGATGTCTTAAAAACAGGTTTTCTAAAGCAAGAGAATGACTGCAATTTCTGAAGCTCAAAAATAAGAATAATAGTTCACAAATAAACTTCCTCTGAATTCAACAAGCAGATGTCTCTGCAAGCAGACCTGTTTCTGTGCAGTGGCTCAAGTCTTTTAATTCTGTAATATCAATCAGATCTTCAGCTTACATATTAGTTAAGACCTTTCATCCTAGAATTTGAAATATTAGCCTTAGGATAAGGTAAAAATATTGATTATTTTCAATAAATATTTTTTTGAAAATAAAATGTAGATAAGTCATGTTAATAAAACAACCATAGCTGGAAATCACAGTCTTTGAGAGGTTATTTCTTTCCTACTAACACTTGACAACTAAATATAATAATAGACAACATTATCATGGATCCTGCTTCCCAAAATGACGGAGGTATATGCAATTAAACAGCAGTAACTGTGATATACTTAAGTGCACTGTATATAAAATTTTACGTGTCAACAGGTGGAATCACTCAGAAGTGTTAAACCAACACTATGAAACTATTGAAACAAAATGGGAGTAATGAAAAAAAAACTTTTCTGCACAGTTGTTTTTCCAGGGGAAGAGGAACTTACTGCAATTTGCAACACAATCATCCTCTAAACCAGTCATCTAGACCAGGTTTATAACAAAAGAAAAGAAATAGCCACTTTCAGGCTGTGATTTATCTAACCCTCATATTCAGACCTAAAATGGGTTGTATAAATTGAACACTAGATACTCTTGTCTTCTTCTATTGACCACTCTCTGAGTCAGATAACATTCTCAGGTAAATGTTTGTTTTATACATTTCTGAAGTCTTCTTTAAGGCAGACTATTTTCATCATATGTATCTCTGCTAATTCTCCCCATTCCCAAAAAAAAAAAAGGAATCGGTGAAAAAACCCACTTTTACTTTTGTGTCTGTTTTTGTAGTAAAGGTAAACATTTTTCTTGACAGGTTATGGGTAGAGAATTTTTTGTGACAAGCTTACGTCTGCTTTATATATATTCACATAATAATGAATAAGGGACTCAAAGTACATTCTTGTAATGATGAAATATTTCCCCAATGTAGTATTAATGACATTTTTTGAATTAAATATATAGTTCCAGTGGAGAGAGATCAAATGTAGTTTAATGAAAGACTTAATTTCATTATGCTTCTTTGTATTTTAGAAATTGCTGGCACGCATATTGCTGTGGTTAATGTAGTAGAAAAGTACTGACTCCTCCTTCTCTCTCTATACATCCAGGTGGGCCAGTTGTACAAGCCAAATAGCGTCAAGTTATTCTTTATTAGCCTGATTTAGAACTGAGATTCAAGTACCTGTATGTGACATGCAAGTTATGTGAGGTGCTGAAAATTAAAGGACAGGTTGGAGCTGTTCTGGTTTGTATAATTAACAATTGAAGCCACAGCTTCAATCTGACTCATATTTTCCAAGTCTTAATCACTGGTGTATAGAGGCAATCACTCATTTGTTCTGGCCCAGTGAATATTTATTTATTTAAAATGGAACAGCTCCAACAAGAAAGGCAGAGGCTGATGTAGTGTGTTTTAGTGGCAGAGTAATTACATAACAGAATTTATGTTAGTCAATAAATCCCTGCAACAGGGAATCACAAGATAAAACTATTACAAACAGTCTCAGTCATACATTAAGACAGTTGGCAGTTCTGAGAAATGGCACTCTAGCTGAAACATATTTCTCTTTAAAAACCTACTCCACCAGAAATGAAAGAATTACTGGTATTTTAACACAGAAGTGCTGTATTGCCTGTTTCCATAATCCCTAACCCACCAAGTGAAGATGTCGGATGGGACCTGGACAGTGGTCTTGATTGTAGTATCAACGTGGTGCCTAATCCTGAAGAAAAAAAAAAAAAATCAATCCTGTTATATCTATTATATTCAATTTTTTTTTGTTTATTATGTAATTAGCTCTTGAGGAGATAAGACTATCTCTTTCTTTTTCTGCTGTAATTAACATGAACCAGATCAAGGGCTGTTGTTTGATGCTTTAAATACTAGGGTATCATAAATAATGTTTTTTGCCTGTCTACATTAATAAAAATAATGCACTATCATGAAACTTTAAAATATTTGTAAGAATCATAGCCCTGTCATTTAAATTGCTGACATTTATTTTAATCTAAGAACTAAGAGTTTTTTATAACAGAAAAAATGTAGAGCAAAAACAAGTTTTGATTTATGTGTTAGTATCCTACCTAAAGATTTTATTCAAGTTGCCTTTTCTGCAAGCCAAATATGTTTTGTATAAGAGGAAGGAAACAGAGTAATGCACTATATACCCTTTGTTTAACATACAAGTTCAATATTTTTGAAAAATAATGTATCATTTTTACAGTAAGAGCACAGTTTTCTGAAAAAAAGCAACCAAAAGAAACATAGTAGAATTTTCCACAGTCTAGTATTTTATAGTTGTATAAATACATAAAGCAAAAATAGGAAAAAGCACATAATATTTTCAGATAAACTATGCAAATGTGAGTTGACGTAAAATTTGTGAAAAATAACTATTTTTATTGCCTATATCTATGCTTATTGGTTATTTCACGACTTTACTTTCAAAACCTTTAGCTTTCTTTTTTCTTTTTTTTAAACAAATTTAAATTTAAATGCATCAATTTATGATAGATGTTTGCTTCTACCATGCAGAATGCCTGATATATATAGAGAGAGGTGTCAGAAATAAAAAGTACTAGGACTCTGGAAATAATTCACATTGTATGATTTTTATAAATGTCTCAGTTAAACACAAACAAATATTATGTAAAGGATCTTGGGCTACATGCAGAGAACTATGCAAAAACATGAGAGGAAAATGCATTAGTTTCAGTGTAAGCATGTTGGTTCTTGTAAACTACTGCAGCATCTGATGGTGTCAGAACATGAGAATGATTTAAGATGACTTAAGACTGAATTGTGTTCTGGAGAGTAAAAGACATTAAACCCATTAGCTGTGTTTCACTGAGGCTTGTTTGAAATACTGAGATATTAAAGAAAAGGTATTTGATATACACAGGTTAATTTCCTCTTTCTTCCTGTCAGCAAGTTTCTCAGATGACATAGAAGCATACAATTAATGCAGGGGGTTCAAGACCACAAGATGATCCAGCAATTTATTGCATAAGTGTGTAAGTTGATGGTTATGAAGAAAGCATTTAGAGATATGTCAGGTAGTGACCACATCTGTCAGCTGAAGTCTAGTTAACTGAACAATAATATAGCATCAAAGGAATGATAGTATGGGCAGTACAAGGTAATATTAATGTTAGAATTGCTCTACAATTTTGTCTTCTAATTCCTCACTTATAGTTAGGTAAATGTGTATTTATAACTATATTAGTAGGTTTAATGACATCACCAATGGCTTATTTCTCCTTCTCAATGTCAAAGATCCAATTTTCTTGCTACATACGCCGACAATGGCCCAATATCTGCTCTTAACTTTCCATCGAACTTTGGCAATTGAGGGCACTGACCTAGTCTGAGTGCTGAGGTGCACTTTACATTCCTAAAAGGAAGCTTTTAAGGAGCTTGATCATTTTAGACTATAAATCAATCTAAAAGGAGGATGGCAGCTGTTGCAGACTGGAGTATTGCAGATATGAATCACTTAACTGAGGCGTTTTTTAGAAAAGTTGCTGTCATTTAGGCAACAGCATTTGAGGAGCTACTAACACTCACAGGTCATTAATCCAGTGCACAGATTAATCTACTAGAGCCTGTCTACACTGCTCCAGGTAATATTATGGCAGCCAGCTGGATGCCAGCATTGCTCTGAATGATTTGTACACTTTCCTAAGATGTTAATTTCTCAGACAGTGAGCTTTTCTTTAAGTCATCTGTCTAAAGGGAATCTTGCTAGTAGGAGGTAGTTGTGACATTCATGTGCTTATGATGAGGGTAAGAATATCACCAAAATAAATGCAAATTTAAAAATTTAAAGCATTAAACTGTCAAGCTTAGGGATTGCTTTTAGTCAAGTTACGGGCAGCTATGCCTGGTTATACACTCTGTAACTCGAAGCAACTTTATGGGAGTTGTAATTTTAAAAGCCGCTTGTAGAGACAAAGGAGATAAATAGGCAGTGTCAGCAGGTGAATTAGACCTCTAGAGTTCACTATACTCTGTTCCATTTTGAAGGAAGATGGGCAATGACAATCCTAACTGAAACACATCAATGTGATGCCTAGACATGTGATTAATCCCTGAAATTTAGTTGCCACCTTGGATTAAGCCACAACACTGTGCCACATTGTATTTTTATGGGGAAAAAGGTAGACCTATCTTTCTACGTCTTCCCCTGCTTCTGCAAAAATTTGAAAGATGGAAGGGAAACGAAACACATATTAGTAACATACACCTTTTAATCTCCAGATTTGAGTATCCAGCACATTAACCTTTAAAAAGTATTTCAGTATTCCCCTGGTCTGTTTTATATCATCTGACTTTTCATGAATTTCCTCTTCCTGGTCCTGAAGCATTTATGTGTGAATTAAAGAGTGCCTTTAGAAAAAAAAAAAGAATGAGCTCAGAGACAGGCAGACAAAGAAGATCACATAAGCCTGCATTAAATATCCCAATTAACATGGAATTTGACAAACAAATGCTACCTTTACACACAACTTCCTCTTGACACATTTTATGACTATATATGACAAACAGCACATCTTAAATACACTTAATTCCTGAAGGTGTTTCTTACCACAGAAAGATAGAAGTAAAGAAGGCTTTGGATATTTCAGCTTTCATATTATGCACCAGCAGGTCCCCTTCCCCCTTCAGCAGCTGCTCTCATTTTCCCTAGTCTTCCTTTTAATGCTGCTCTATTTGTAGAAGCTCTTCTTGTTGACCCTCACATCCCTCAGCACATTTAAGTCCAGATGGGCTTTGGCTTTCCTAACCCCAACCCTCCATGTTCAGACAATATCTTTGTACTCCTCTAGGGTCATATGTCCCTTCTTGCATCTCCTGTATGCTTCCTTTTTATGTTTCAGTTTAATCAGGAGCTCCTTGCTCACCCATGCAGTCCTTCTGCCACTTTTCTTTGACTTGCTACACCTTGGGTTGGACCATTCTTGAGCTTGGAAGAA